>NC_139948.1:27477644-27487644 GCF_963454915.1 Gymnoscopelus microlampas
TCATCATGTTTCTGGACCAATTAACCAATCGTGCCTGAGCCCAAGGGTCAAGTCTTCATCTAATTAATACACAGTCTTTACAAGGTTAATAAATTAACCCTTTCTGACCTTCTGTTTGGCAAATGAGTGTATGCTGTGGGAGGCAGGATAAAGGATGTGAGTGAGTGTTGGGGTAGAGTGTCAATCACCAGGAGTAAATAGGGATAACTGTAGTTAGCAGTTTAATATATCATGGACAGTATCATGTCAGTATCATGTGACATGATACTGACATGATACTGACCATGATACTGACATGATACTGACCATGATACTGACCATGATACTGACATGATACTGACCATGATACTGACATGATACTGACCATGATACTGACATGATACTGTACTGATACTGACCATGATACTGACCGTGATACTGACCATGATACTGACATGATACTGTACTGACATGATACTGACCATGATACTGACATGATGCTGACCATGCTACTGACCATGATACTGACATGATACTGACCATGATACTGACCGTGATACTGACATGATACTGAACATGATACTGACATGATACTGAACATTATACTACATGATACTGACCATGATACTACATGATACATGATATTGACCATGATACTGTCATGACACTACTGAACATTATACTACTTCATACTGACCATGATACTAGATTATACTGACACATGATACATCATATTGACCATGATATTGACATGATACTGACCATGATACTGACAACACAATACACAATATAAATAAGGCTTATATTTTAATTGGGTGCTGGGCGGTAGCCTGGTAAACCCTCCCTCCAGAAATCTCATTTTAAATGAGATTTCTGGAGGGAGGGTTTACCAGGCTAGCTGGGCGGTAAGGGACCTGGATATTGGATAGGGGGGACTGGCCCAACAAAGATTGAGAAACACTGGTGTAGCTTAGCCTGGGTGCCAGCCTGCTTCGCTACGTTCGGCGGATTTTTTTTTCTCTCTGCGCTTATCAGTGGAATGCCTCCTATCTCCAGGAGGCGGGACACAGCAGCCAAGGTTCGAAACCTACCGTGGCTTCTGATTGGTCTGTGGTGCGGGGCGGGACAAAAAAAACGGTGTGATCGTTTTGATTCGTCATTCGTTTGAACAACATCCAATCAGCAACGACGTTGCCTATAACGTAACATATGTAGTTCCAGTGTAGTTCTACAAGACGAGTCAATCGGGGGCATTCCAGACTGATAAGCGCAGAGAGAAAAAAAATCCGCCGAACGTAGCGAAGCAGGCTGGCACCCAGGCTAGGTGTAGCTACTTGCTTATTGGTTTCACAATACAGCCAATGAAAAGAAATGCCACAGAGAGAAGCAACATGCATCATGCCAAGGTGACTCTAATGTTTACTGTAAGTTATGTTTACTCTGGCTTTATATGTTAAATGCCATAGAAACATTGGTTAAACTAAAGGATTGAATGATATCCATAGCAATAACAATGGTCACGTCCCCCAGCAAAGTAGGTAGATGGAAATAGTGCTTAGGACTATGTATATTATTTTATATCTATGGATTCTTGTTTTACAAAAAAACACATTTAATGCAATATTCGCAATTGTAAAACATCTTTATTATAATTATTATTATTTTATAATTCAAATGACTGACTGGTTCATTATAGGAGTGAGTAAGTAAAGATGACATTCTAGGTGGGGTGAGTGGATAAGTTGTTTGTATGGAGACCTATAGGCCAACACTAGAGTTATGCTACCAGTTGTTGATGGAAAAAAACTTATGTCATTTGTGCTATAATAATCTGAGTCGTAAAACTGAGCTGAGGGGGTTTTAAAAAACACAGTAATTCCCTCTGGAGCCATTTTCTCCAACTAAAGGCCGGAGAATTAAGTGGTCTATGAAATTAGCCTGGATTCAGAAACATGTGACTATGACGCAGTCACCCTTATATGTAATGTGTAGACAACATGCACTCGAAACAAGTGTTTCTGAACTGGTGGACTGGGATCCGAGTGGGTTATGAATTGTTTGACACATTTGCAAACAATATGGAGGAGTGATAAGTTTAGGTTTTGATATAAAGCCACCTGACATCCACTGCTTTAGTACTTTATTTCCACTAGCACTAGCATAAAACAATAAAGGAAGTCTATGCCATCACTCATACCTTTACACTTATATCTAGCAGATTAAAAGATGGAGTCTTCTTAAATAGAAAGGATTCATACACTCTAGGCTATAGGTAGTAAACGCTTCTATAACAAACATTTATTATAACATTTTCCCCATCCTTATTTCTTTAGCTTATACTCACCAAACCATTGGTTTGATCCTGAATATAATTTATTTTTTAAATAATATTTAATCATATTTTAAATATAAAACCAATGAAAGGGTACATGAGTAGGTAGACAGTAAAATGGGACAAGGCTAAACTGATGATGGATCTAATTTGCACTTTTGACTTCTCTTTGTTTAAGTATTTGTGTATGGGGACTGAAATTGAACCCACTATTAGCCTATATCATGGTCCTATCACCCAGATGTAGCAGACTAATTTCTTTGTGGATCTCTGTGGAGCTCACCTCCATAGCTTGCCCAGGGTTTTGCTGAGCTCAGCGTTGTGCAGGTGGGGGTACTGATCAGCCAGTTTCCTCCTCGCTGCCTGTGCCCATACCATGAAGGCGTTCATGGGCCTCTTCACGTGAGGCTTGTTCTTGCTGCCAGTGTTGACCCGCACTGGCATGGGCACGAGAGTCCAGTCATAGCCATTGAGCACCTGGCTTACCGCCTCACGGATGCCGATAGGGAAGCGATCATCAGATTCTTCATCAGATTTGATGGTCGCCGTACCAGATGGTGAATCATCTCCCAAACCCACAAGCTGGGACTGTTGGTTGGGAAGAGGTGAGTCTCCACCACCAGCAGGACCGGAGGAGTGACCTGGTGACAGGGAGTGACTGTCCTCTGAGACCCCTGGACTCAACTCCACTTCTGATAAACTCTGCTCCTCTCCAGACATATTTTGCTCACTCAAAAGACAGAGTTACCAGGTGTGTAGATGGAGTTGATTGCTTATAGAGGATAAACCCTATATGTAACTTGGGCCAATCAATCCCTATGATTGATTGAGAATTGTGATATCTTTCTTACCCTAAAATGAAGGAAACATTTAGATTGGGCTGAAAGTTGGGAGTATGAAGTAGGCTAGTTGATATCTCTTTCAGGTCTCTCTGCTCCGGAGGTCGCCTTTATACTATAAACTGCCAGTCAGTCTCCACTCTCAGCCTCCGTTCCAAAATTCTATTAGGGTTCAACATCAAAGTTATTTCCATCCGGGTTGTGGGTATCATACGCCCAGTGCGCACCTTGGATCCAAGTTTACCTGTTGCTGCTCTTTGATCCAAACCAATTAAACTACTTCCACTGTCCTCTCCTCAGTTTGGCCTGAGATGGTTGTCTGGCAAAGTCCTGAAACAAAACAAAGTGGGCACTTTACATACTAGGCTACAAGAGAAGACGATATATAGCACTTTATGTGGCAAATAGCCACAAGTGGCGAGCTGTGTATAGTCTAAATAAGTTACATGGATGTATGAATGCCTAAGATGGCTTGAGTAATAAGATTGCAAACTTTCTGGTACACTACATCTATGATAAATGGGAATAATTAAAGCAGGCCTACAGGAGTAACAATTTAGGTTAAACCCTATATGAGGCTCCAACGAGCGCGGTGCCACTGTTATTCTAGGGCTCACTCTCGCTAACAAGCTACTGTTTAAGGTTTGGCAGTTATTCCAAGCTCCCCGGAGGGAGAGTGCTGGAATAATATGAGCTTGCACCAGCACAGGCCGTCAATTTATACTCTGTACCTCTTGGATAAACACGGGCTGGCGCTGGAAATATAAACCGCGTGTGGGTGCGTGTCTGTGCGCCTGTGTGAATTAGACACAGCCTGTTTGTTAACGTATAGAGGCCACGTCTATTGGGGACAAAATGTGACGTTGTTTTGCCAATTAAATTAACACCTTGCAGTGACCTTCAAGGTTTAAATCGACCGAACGCGCAGTGAACCTCAACAACATATAGGCTACTTGTTTGTTTTGGAGCTTGGTATCATGTTACTAAAACCACGGAATCTTGCCCGTTATCACCCGCATATAATCGCTTTAAGAGAGAACCTGTCGATTTGAGATGGCTATAAATACACTTAATACAGTCCATGTTATGTGGTCCAGTAACTGTAGAGGGAAAGGAATAGGCTAATGTACACCTTAAAGAGGACGTTTAATTGAAAATGTAGGATGACACGAACAAAGGCCGTGCATGGTTGCCTATTTGTATAATAGGTAAATTCACTTTGAATGAACATAAAATACCATGCTTGATAAATCTTATTCGTAGCCTATTTTGGCAAGTAGGCCTATATGCTACTGTATAGGCTTCACCACCTGTCGCTGAGGTATTCGCTTGCCAGCTGGACTGTCTGTACAGGGCCAATGTGCATATCATCATGTCTCCCTCTATATTGTCTCTTCATATTGCAGAAACACAATGTCCACGAGATGCCTAATATAGCCTAAACTACTGAACGCGACATGTGCGCTTTATTTTCCACCTGGATATGCCCGGTTATATGGACATATTTAGCCTGCCTGACAACGGTTGGCATGCAGGCAAACTTGATTTTATGACAATTATAGCCTGTAACCCTTTTCTGGACACATTTAATAAAATAATAATAATAATAATATTACATTAACGGATTAAGTAGGCCTTAGTGAGATTGGGAGGAAGTGAGAGTGAGAGGAAAACACTACGGTCTGTTCTCTGATTTACAAAGAGGAGTTGCATGCCAATTTGAGTGCATGAACAAACTATCTATTATAGTCTATCAGTATAGGCCTACCATACATTACATAAATTGTTTTGGGGAAAAAATCTGTCAAAATGTGTTTAATTTCTGTTTAATTTTCCTCATCAACTGCATTTGCTGTGACATTACAATTAATTTTGACGGGGAACTCGTTCTCATCGATAACTTGGCCTTATTTTGCGTGTTTTAATCCAATTACTTTTACAATAGCTAGTTAACATTAGCTGCTAATATGGTGTTGTGTTATGTTATCTAGGCACTCCCGATAGTCCCAAATGAATAGCCAATCAATCCAAATTAAATTAGAGAATGGAAATACAAAAATAATCTCATGCATAAGCAGTCAAGGCAAGCAGGTTAAGACACATTATGCACTTCTTTTCAAAAATCCAGTTCCAGTCGAAACTTGCTTAAATTATAGTAGGTATAGGTAAAATTACAATATTGACAATATGAAAATAAAAACACATCATTCAACTGAAACCTGCACAAGCAAAGTTGTGTTAAAAAAAAGAATTAAAGGGGGGGGGGGGGGGGCAGCACAAAAATCAGGTGTAAATTTAGACCAGATTTATAGAGGAATGTAGACATGTTATTCTTTCTGCCCCAAACTGATCTGGAAGACTGTCATCAGTCATGAGAGGTGAAAGATGTCCCCAAAATCTATTGGCTAAGCTATACTGTCAAACAATAGCCTATAATTCACAATAATTAGATTAAGAACTATATCATGGCTGATATTCGGCATGCCATAAAATCACCATAATAAGCATATCATTAGACCCTATATGTCTCCAATTTAGAGTTCTTCCAATATAAACACTTTACATCAGTGGTTCTCAACCAGTGGTCCGGGGACCACTAGTGGTCCTTGAGGGGGTTCTAGGTGGTCCCCAGCTAAATGACGGAGAGTTGGTAACCAAATGGACCCTTATAGATCTTTAACTCTTGAGAGTGTAAAATAAAACCAAATGGACCCGTTAAGGGTCAATTTTTCCTATGGTACCACATCAATACAGCATAATATATATACACCATTATCAAATGGTGGTCCGTGGCTCAAATGCCGAATAAATAATGGACCTTGACATAAAAAGGGTTGAAAAACACCGCTTTACACAAACGAAATAGAAATAGAGATTGCTGAATGAGCGCCACGGCAGCAAGCAACAGAGAGGAAAGTATATTTCAAATGCTAAGCGCCTTACTTCAGCAATGAGAAACGACGACAATCCGTGTGTTCCAGGGTTTCCAAAGTGACGCTCCTCTCACTCCCCACTCAGCCCCCTGCTATGAATGCCTGCTCTGTGTCCCAGACCGGGCTTAAAGAGTCCCTTGTATGAGGCAGGGGGAAAAAGTGGGGAAAAAGTCTTAAAGGAACAGCAAAGTTGTGCGGAAGCAATACTCTGTAATCTCTGCGATTGGCTGGTTATTATTTGACTCAGTTTCCTGCGAGGGCGGGATCTCTCTCTCTCTCTCTCTCTCTCTCTCTCTCTCTCTCTCTCTCTCTCTCTCTCTCTCTCTCTCTCTCTCTGATGATGATGATGAGGATGATGTGTAATTTCTAAAGTTAGATTGCTCGGGTCATTCTACATTGGAAGAGAAAACCATTGTGATTAAAAAATATATTCAAATGCCCAATGATGGAATATAAAAACAAACCCATTATGCCTTGGTTTTAAGATTTAGCCTACAGTCATAAACCATAACAGACCTATTATAGCTTGACGATATTGGTCTGCTATACGAGATTTATTTGTGTTTTTTAAACTCTTTCAGTGAATGTGTATCTTTTTACGATTTGTGTTTTGTGATAATTTAGTGATTTTGCATTATCTCCACGATAAACAGTGATGTTGTTTTCCCTATGGATTTTAATAAACTAATCTGGCTGTTTTTCGTTAGAAATTTGAGAGGGGGAGAGAATTCGAACGAAATAGAAAAATATGAAAACATATAGGGCACACACACACACACACACACACACACACACACACACACACACACACACACACACACACACACACACACACACACACACACACACACACACACACACCGCTGTGTGTTTGATATGAAGATATCTATTGGGTAGATCATGCCTGCTGATTTGTGACAAGCTTCTTGACTTGTCACAAATCACATGATAACCAGTCAACGACTCAACGGGCACATCTTTGAACTGTCTGTTTTGTTCCCCATTGAAGTCATGACCAGAAACATGCAGGGTCGAAGGGGGACAGCCCTTTAACCACTTTAACCCTATTCAAAATCTTGATTACATTATTTTTTTTTATCTATAATTTTTTGACAAATCTAAGTATAATGATATATGAGCAAAATAAGGGTGCCAGCCAGGCTGAAACAGGTTAAAACTTTTATACAGGGTTTCGAGTAGAGAAGAAGAGGTCGACCAGCTCGGTCTGGGACTGCTCTGAGCTCTTATACAGTCATGACTCATGTATTTACTTATTGACTTTGTAGTTTGCAATGCTTTCAAAATTATCAAATGATTACGCAAGAAAAAATATATATTTTTTTTTATTAAAAGCAATTATTTAGCCATTACGCACTACGCATGCGGGTAAGCCCAGATGTTTGCATATTTGAGCTGAGCTTATTGATAATGCAACTTGTTAATCGATAAGAACCACCATTCGGCCTAATGATTATGACCATCGTGATTCTGCTTGTCTGTTGTAATATAAGAGAAAATTAGGCCCACTTGACTCTTGGAGAGAGAGATATGCATGAATCCACTGTGTTGGGGAACAGTGCGTTACTTCATCGTTATGTGTGAGTTTTATAATTGCATCAGTGCACACTCACTTATATACACTGATGCACACTCACTTAGATACACAGAGCGCACATTTAAAACCAACCAGCATTTGCAGAAAATATCGAAATGGGAGACGGGAGGGGACATTATGGGCCGAACGGACACAAACACACGCGCTGTTCTTCCCAACAATGACCCCTTGTATCTCCTTCGCGCGACACACTGCCCCCATCCCGAAAAAATCTCCGCTTTTTTCATTATCCATGAATGTTGACTGTGATAAGGCAATCCTAACCATGAGTGCATCTCTCTGTCTGATTCCCTCTCTCTCTCCCTCTCCCTTTCATTCCCTCGCTCGCCTCCTTTCTTTGCGCCCTTTGTTTTATCTCAGGTGAATTGTAATCATGTGATCAAACGAGCACCCCCCTTCCATTACCCCCTTAAATGAAAAAATGAGGAACAAAAAGCAGTTGTGTATAAAAAAGAAAAGAAAAGAGAGGGAAAAGTCTTGTGTCTCCTTTTACTGCCACTCTTTGTACGTCTCTCAGCAAACGCTCACATATAGAGAAAAATGCTCCAGGACGGTGGCTATACTTTGCCGAAGGATCTGTGGTTGTATCGTCCGGCTTCTGGAGCTTTAGACGGGGGACACTTAAAACGCGACTCCGGGGACTCCCTCCTTCGCTTCGTTCAGGGATTTGTGGCCTGGCCTCAGCTTGAAGTGAGTGTTTTATGTGTGTACTGGAGTAGTGAAGGTGGAGAGAGAGCAGACACATGTTTTTATGTGTGTACTGGAGTAGTGAAGGTGGAGAGAGAGCAGACACATGGATTGATTGGCTTTGTACAGGGAGGAAAACATCGAAAGCAATACTAAGGCCCGGCCGCAAGACGTTTGAGCGACATTTGTATTATTTGTTGCACAGATTAGTTTGGGATTTTGTGACATGTAGACAATCCAAATTTTAGAACAAAATATGCTTTAGACTAGAGTAATGATTCAAGAGGTTGTTAGGATATATTTGTCTAAATGTTTTTTTTGTTTTGTTTCTTTACAGTTGCATGGGTGCACTCATGCAGGGAGACGGAGTGATGATACTTTAGTTTACATTTCCTATAGACATATTCACCTTTATCGAAAAATGTTGAATAGCCTATGTGCTTATAGACTAATAATGAGCAACCTGTGTTGACGTTATGCGCACTGACCTGACCTATCGAAAATAGATACGTTGGGCCTAAAAAGTATTCAGAACAGAGGATCACAGGGAAAAAATTCTGACTTCCACATTCAATTTAGAAATAATTTAATATAATACGACAAATGTCGTGGGTAGTAGGCTACTCTTAGAGTTGGTACACACTGAAAAGGTAGTGCTGTGGGTAAAAATGTATCAAATTGAGTGGATGAACGAAAATGTATAATCTAGAATGTTTTAATATAAATTCTAGCGTTGAAAAAAAAACGCTCGTTTTTTACGTTCGTTCGTCATTGTAAAATCTAAAATGTGTTCTTGACATCATTTCGTTTATCTAAATCCTAACACAATATAGTATGGCTATAGAATAATAATCTGAATTGATGTCATTTAAATATTGAGGAGGACATTACAAAACAAAACCAAAAAAAAACATTTCTGGCCTAATGATGTGTGTCTTGTTTTAACGATTTGCGCACATATTTAATTTATATTAATCTTTATATAACCCATTGCTCCAATAGATTGTTTTATTTTTTATATATTTTATATTAGGCCTATTCTTATATTCTGATATAGCTTCAAATTAAATCATACCAATTTCCATTGAAAATAAAATGTCTTGTATTGTACTGTTTGTTCCTCTATGTAAGAAAAAGAAAAAGGCATGAGTCTTATTGTATCTGCAACTACAACTACCCTGCTACTACCTATGCTGAATAAAAATCATAAATTAAAAAATAAAATCAAATGTCATCAAACAAATTAACAAGTAATGAATAATTCCTCCTAGCCCAATTAACTTATTATTAACACCAACATATTTTCTGCACCTTTGAAGCACAGGGCCCCAAAACGTCATCATCTTGGAACCTGTAACAGCTTTTCTGTTACAGCTGTAGTTTGATTTGACAGTTGGCGCATGTGCATTATTTACCACCACATTCAAATCCTGTGTGAATGTGGACATTAAAGCCCATTTATAGCCTACTTCGTCTATCCTGCTGGCGCTGAAAATAGCAGACCTACAAACTCACATCAATAAGCTTGTCTGCTATTTTTGGCACGCAATGCCGTCCTACGAACGACAGAGCATAAATTGTTTTTTTTTCCCCTCACAAAACTCAAGACAGCCCA
>NC_139948.1:27492644-27580144 GCF_963454915.1 Gymnoscopelus microlampas
TAATAATAATAATAATACATTCTAATTTGTGTAGTGCATTTCCAGTGCTTAGGAATGTTTAACAGATAAAGAGATATCTTTATTCACCTGAAGGATTTATTTGTACTGGGCACTAAAGCCTGATTGCTTACTGTGATTTGCCACAGCAATGATGATGATGATTATTATGAATCTACCATGCTAAAAAAGACACCACAGTGACCAATTGTATCAAAACAGGTTGACTACAACCGATTCAATCTGACCTTATCAGTTTGTTAGTGTCGTATGGCTCTAATTGATCAGTTGTTTCTGATATACTCAACCATCCACAGTATGTTTTGCACCCTGTCTGTCTGTCCGTCCGTCCGTCCGTCCGTCTGTCCGTGTGTGTGTGTGTGTGTGTGTGTGTGTGTGTGTGTGTGTGTGTGTGTGTGTGTGTGTGTGTGTGTGTGTGTGTGTGTGTGTGTGTGTGTGTGTGGTTCGGTCTGTGGACAGCTAATCTCCGGCACTGTTGGCATGATGGCAGCGAAACTGTAGTGTGCACACACTCCCTGGATGCCAGAGCAGAACTTCTGCCCCAAATGTTTCACATGGGCCTGTTATAGTGCCACCAGGACGGTGATTTTTTTCAAAACACATATTTTGACAGTACTCCTACAGATTTTGTCCAAACATCACACAAATCCAAACACAGTATCTAATAGTCATGAAACAAAACGGGTCTTTCAGATTTTTGGCTTCCAAAGTTTGCCGGAGTGCTCTGTTTTGAACAAAATGACTCAAATATTGAACGCAGTGTGCGATTTGCGGAAAAACTTGCACGCACATTCCCACTAGGCCAAGGAAGAAATGGCACTTAATTTTTTTTATCAGCCTCATGGTAGCGCTATAACAGGCCAATTTGCGTAAAACTTTCTATGCGCACTCCCTAAACTAGAGGCCAAGGAAAAACACACATCTTTTCACATCTGCCTTTTATAGTGCCACCAGGAGGCCGACATATGTAAAACACATTTCTTGATATTACTCCTTCAAATTTTATCCAAATTTCACGCATATCGGTACACATGATCTTTATGGTCATGTAATCTAGTCGGATCTGTTAGATTTGTCATATTCCATCCTGATTGGCTAAGATTAACATCTAAAGTTTGCAGGAGTGGCCTGTTTTGAAAATAATGCAGCAAATCATGAACGCAGCGTCCAATTGCGGTGAAACTTTGCACGCACATTCGTACTCTGTTGAGAAACAAATGCAACCCTTTTACCATTGCCCTATTATAGCGCCACTAGGAGGCAGATTTTTGCAAAACAATTTCTTTTTATATTACTCCTACAAATTTTGTCCAAACATCACGCAAATCGTTACACATTATCTCTATAGTCAAGTGATCAAGGCGATTTTCCATATTCCATCCTGATTGGTGAATTCCGAACATTGCTGGCCCTCAATAACCTACCTGACCTGGTGGAGACCTGTGCTCAGAGGAGCACTTTTCCTAGTTTTTTTATACATTTTGTATATTCATTATACTATTTGCACTTGCCTATTGTTCTCCCAGAGATTTCAGCATGTTTAGTTTTCTTATGCCTATGCTGTAGGCATATGCCTTGTCTACAACCATGCATGTTGCTTGCCGAAGGTGATTTTGATGTGAAAAACACAATCTGCATTTGTGTGGCAGTTATCACAGCTTATTTTTATGCAGCATGTATATTTTATCACTAGAGATTTCTCTCTCTCTCTCTCTCTCTCTCTCTCTCTCTCTCTCTCTCTCTCTCTCTCTCTGTCTCCACAAATGTCCCGCTGCAGCTGTGAGTTAAACAGAGAGAGAGAGGGGGGGGGGGGGCAGCAGGATGAGGAGACAGAGAATGTTCAATGGTGCCTTGTGTCCCTCCAAGCCCATCCCTCCTCTGTCTCCTGGAGCAAAATCAGTCACATATTCTGTTCAGTCCATCACCAGTCACCACTCGCTCCATCTATCTGCGTCACCCTCCTAAGGCCACACAGTGTGTTTGCGTGTGTGTGCGCGTGCGTGCGTGCATGCGTGTGTGTGTGTGTGTGTGTGTGTGTGTGTGTGTGTGTGTGTGTGTGTGTGTGTGTGTGTGTGTGTGTGTGTGTGTGTGTGTGTGTGTGTGTCTGTCTGTGCATGACAACACTTTGTGTATGCCTGCCCATAGACGCTTGCATACTGTATATGGGTGTGTTTTTGCTTGTATTTGTGTACTTAACCAGATGCACGCGTGTGTGTGTGTGTGTGTGTGTGTGTGTGTGTGTGTGTGTGTGTGTGTGTGTGTGTGTGCGTGCGTGCGTGCGTGCGTGCGTGCGTGCGTGCGTGCGTGCGTGCGTGCGTGCGTGCGTGCGTGCGTGCGTGTGTTTGCGTGTTTATAGGTGTGTATTACGTCTGTTCACAGGCACATGCATGCAGCATCTTCTTAAGTGTGTCTTGAAGGTTGTTCCATGCATGCCGTGGACGAGTGTTTCTGTGTTTATTGCTGTAGTGCGACCGTGCATGTGCATGTGCACACATCCACACACATGAGTTCATCATTTTCCCGTGCCACTTTGACCACCCAAACCTATTTCTGTGCAGCATCACAAGATTTCATGAGATTTTGGAAACGAGCAGATTTCACAAACGAACAGTCCATGTGATAGGAGGCTACAGGCTTGAAAAATGATAATTGGGCGGAATGAGAAGCGAGGGATGCAGAGATTGAGTCATTTGCAGTAAAATGCAGAAAATGATGTTCAAGAATTCAGCTGGGGAACAAGGCTGTCCATTGTTGTCATGTCTCTGCAGTATGTCTGGCCACTGTGTGGATCACAGTCACAGAGCCATGATCTGCCTCATGGAAAATGTTCACTTTTTTAATGACTGTCTATGTGCTCTGTCTCTCCCCATGCAGCCCAGGCACAAGGTCATAATTCTTACTAGATATCTGTATTTCTGATTGAGTTTGAGTTGATGCCCTAGTGAGGCTCTGTGTGTTGATGTGTGTTTCATACGCACAAGGAAGGTCAGGACTTTCGTAGCATTCAGCCTACTTTCCCCCACCTCACTTTACAAGTTGTAAGGTGGACAATCAGATGTGAAAATTGTGCTTAAAAATCAGCAGCACGTCTTCAACTCAAGTAATGCTGCTGCTACTCTAGAAGCAAAGCTAAGTCAGCTTATGATTCCAGTGAAAGTAAAAGTGTACAGCAAATTTAAATTCGGATTTTGTTTGTGTGCGATTTACAAACTAGGCTACTAGTTCAACTTCTTAGTTACATTTAAATGAAATTAGTTTGGATTATGTTCCAGAATCAATATACTGACCTACAGTTAATAAACAATCTATATTATGGAATGCAATGGTTGCACTAGACTAGACCAAATGTTTGGGGTGAGACGCTACATTTGAGGACTTTGATTCCAAAAGTCCCTCCATAGCTCCATAGTCTTCCTATATCCCAGTCTACCCAACTGTTGCTTTCACTGATAAAAGAAAATGCCCCCCCCCCCCACCCCCACCGACTACTCTGAGGTTTGACCTGGGCACTCCTTCCATGTGTTTATAGGACAGGCACTTTTTTGATAAGGGGACAAAACTCCAGAGAAGAAGAATTAGAAGAAGTCAAGAAGAGCATGGGTGACGTGCCTGACAGGAGATACAGCGGAGGAGGAAGAGGGAGAAAAAGAAGTCACTTTCCAATCATGAGTTCTTCTCGGAACATTGAATTAAGCAGCGTGAACGGGTGGGGGCCTCGGGGGGCAGGGGGTCTGAAGGCGGCCGCAAAGATGCCTGAATGAAAGAGCTCGTTGTTTGAAGCTAGGAGAGGGAGATGAAAGGGGAGAGGGAGATGGGGAGTTTGTTGGGCATCAGTCCTCTCTCCCATTGCCTCCTCACCCTGCGGCCCTCCCTCACTCTGCCCATGTGAGCTGCAGTTCAAACACAGGGCCCACAGCTGGTCCCACATACTGACACACAAACACAGCTACAAGTAGTACACTGAGACACACACAAGCACATACAGCTGCCTGCATGCACTCAATCACACGCACACACACCGCACGCACACCGCACGCACGCACGCACGCACGCACGCACGCACGCACGCACGCACGCACGCACGCACGCACGCACGCACGCACGCACGCACGCACGCACGCACGCACAAACGCACGCACGCACGCACGCACGCACGCACGCACCCACGCACCCACGCAGACACGCAGACACAGAGCCATGCCATGTAGACGTGTGTTGTGTCTGTGTCCAGAGCTAATCTCGCAAAATACTGGACCAATCACTGCCAAACCTACCAACTTAATACCTCCTTTTTCTTCACATGTTTTATATTTGAAATATTTAACTTTAATTTTATAATGGAAATCACGGGGGCTTGGATCGGGCTGAGACCGTTCCCAAATTTGGAGTCATATGTCTATATATGTCATAGATGACTGATGGCACAGGTACACATATGGGAGCCACGCCATTCCCATGTGGATATCAAGATCCACGTGATATGATTCTTACATGATACATTACAAAACTGATTAGTTGGAAAAAAACACTTTCTGTCGATCAATTATTTGATTTATCGTATATGCCCAAGCATGAAGTTAAGATACACAAATGAAGATTCATACTTTAAAGGATACTTCCCACACCCACTACAGTATAAAACAGCAGTCATTTCTGCATAAATCCAGCGATTGCAGAAACCTCATCTTCTCCATGTTTGCTGCATAGCTATTGTGTTGCTGCTCCACCCCCAAAAGGAATTGTTTAGAAACAAATGATTTATTTTATGTACTTAGGGTTCCTCGCATTGTATGGTATCCACCTTCATTGATCTTGAACTGTGTTAGTCTGGGTAATGCACATTAAATTGTTTCACTTAGTCTCTAATCTTATTACTGGTGCACAGTGTTGACATATTTCCATTGCAGCAGAAATTACATCACTAAGCATGCATGTTGGTAGACCCCAACAATGCTGCCCTTGTAGCAGTAGATGAAAAGCATTTGCTACTGTTTAGGTTTTGTTCCATTTCATATTGATCAATTGAGATTGACTGTGAATGTGTCTTTTAACCTATATTTGCCATGAGGATGCTCTATCCCTCATTGGGTCAGTCAAGGTCCAGCGCAAGTACTGTCGATGTGTAACGGCATTAACCAGTGCAAATAGGGGTGCAAATTTAACCATGCACTTGAACCCTAGGCTATATACTCAGTTGACCGCTGGGGTCCCCCAGGGCTATATACGCTGCTCCTTTTTTCCCTCTACACCAAATTTATATTAGCTGAAACTAGCCTACAAGTTCACAATGCCTCACATTGCGCCGCATTGTGAGCTTGTAGATCTGCTATTTTCACTAAATGCTCGCCCCAGAATAGGGACGCTAGGGTTCATGTGGTTAAGGTTGGGTATCGAGTGTGATGTGTTGACACAGGCCCTGAATTCCAAGTGACTTCAAAACATATATCAGCATAGGGTTCTGAATTTAGTCAGTGACGTGACATGAACAAAATGTGTAAATGGATGTTGTTGTTTTGATATCCCATGGAAAGAGTGAGAGAATGAGTCGATCCTGTATCTAAAGTCTCGTCTGAAATGTGCCCCTGGCCTTATGAATTAGTGTATTACAGTCATAATCAAGAAGAAAACAGTTTTAAGTTTTGTTTGAGAGCCAGACTATCCTCTAAAGAAGAATAGGCTGCAGGGGAAGCTTCAGTCCTGTTTCAGAAAATATTTGATTCCTTAATTGATTGATTGATTGTTGGTTGATTGATTGATTGATTGATTGATTGATTGATGCATATACAACATGACCATATAATATATACAAATATAATTTGTACATATGTGACAAAATGATAGAAAGGCTCGAGAAGTTATTTCTGTTGTGGTCCTTTGAGTGCAAATTTGTGTGTGTATAAACTGAGTGCCATGTGTTTGGGTGTGGAGATAGCAGAGACATACAGATATCATACATCTGTATATAAATATTATCAATAATAAATATACATCCATAACCCTAACCCCAATTTCAACATAGACAAGTAAAATGGCAAAGACATAAAAGAGACAGCACAGTACTTAGCCAGCCTTTTTGCCATCCCACAACTAACAACTCTAACAACTTGTCTGTGGGTTATGTTCTAGGCTACCAAATATAAAAACAAATGGTCTGCACCTATACCCCAGCTCTGAGATGGTATGTACTGTAGAAGTGGTTGGTATTTAATGACCTTGGTCATAAAGGCTTCCTATAGGCTAGGGTCAAAAGTGCAGGCTCTAATACAGGCACCCCGAAGGCTCACCCCAAAACATGCTCGCCCCCATTTCTTTGGCAGACCAGCGGTTCTTATACTCTTGTATTTGTTTTGCTGAGGATATGCTTAGAAATAAGGTTAGGTTTAGGTATAGTTTACTAAGGTTACGTTTAGGAATACCTGGTGAATTCCGTCGGATTTGCCCCGGGGCGACTGTGTTTTGGGGCGACCGTTTTGGTATTCCTAACACAGACACTTCTCTGGACTCTTCATCAACCACAACAACATCTGGTGTATTAGCTGTCGAAGATGTAAATATGTCTGGATTATCACAAAGATGAAACATAGATGGAATGACACAGGAATGTTTGTACATTCTCACTGAGGATACATGATATTTTGATAATTATGTCCTTTGCAAAGAGTTCCACTATTCTGTCATGACGTGTACATCCCTTTGTATGCATAACAAACACACACACACACACACACACACACACACACACACACACACACACACACACACACACACACACACACACACACACACACACACACACACACACACACACACACACACACACACACACACACACAAACATACACACACATTGTAGACTTCTTTGGCACAAAATATTTTGGGAATCTGTAACCATACACCTCTAATCCTGGAGCAGGCAGAGGATCAGGAGGGTTGGAAAGTCGACAGAAGCAGAAGTTATTCGTGAAAGGGATGCATGACTGGGTAGATGGATTTGAAAGGCTGGTGGACAATATGCATGAAGCGTAAAAGGGACGTAAAAGTTCAACAATGAGAGTGAAATGTATTCAGATTTGTAGGAGTTGGATGCAGCTGACTTGAAAATAGGGAAAACAAGACTTTGGGAACAGACGTTGGAGATAAAAACAGACCAGAAATGAAAAGAACGGAAACAACAGGAAGGAGCTAGAAGAAGCGGGTCACTTCAGAAACTGAGAGAACAGTGGTGGGTGGGTTAAAGGTTAGGGCCTCCTGAATAGAGAGTCAGCAGGAGGAGATATAGTAGTGGAAATTATGGAAGGAAAAAAATATGAAGAGATAAACAGGCATGCACGCACGCACGCACAGCGCACACACGCACACACACACACACACACACCACGCACGCAGGCACGCAGGCACGCACACACACACACGCACATGTGCACATGTACACACGCACATCCCATATAATTAGCATGCTAACAGGCAGTTAAATGTCCGACACAAAGGCTTACTGTTGGGCCTTGGCTCCTCACTTTGGAGACAATGTACAATGGGAGTCAGTAGGAGCCCCCAAATCACCCTAATAGCCAGTGAAACCCACCACCATTTTTTCTTTTTTAACCACCCCACTGAGCAGAGCTCATTCATTCACCCACTGACTTACTAATAAAGACCTGATAGCCTCCAGGCCTGCAGTCACTAAACAGCTCAACCCCTCAACCTCCTTATTTCTCTCTTTGCCCATCTTTTCATCTAGTGACAAATTCCTCTCCACTTCTCCCAAGGTTCAGAGGTCTGACATGCACGCTGTTATCCCGTTGGACCAGGTCACGATTGTAGACGGGAAGAGTGAAAGACAGAAAGATGGGGGGGAGTGTGGGGGGGGGTAATTAAAGGGAGGTGGAGAGAGGATGGCTATGAAGTGCCGAAAGGGGAAGTGGCTTATTAGCCTGACAGAGAGGGTGATTTTAACTTGATTAAAATCTGGAGAGAGAGATAGACAGCAGAGGGAGAGGGAGAGAGAGAGGGAGAGAAGAAGAAGAAGAAGGAAGAGAGAAGAGAGTGGAGAGTGATTTAATTATGGTAGAGGAACATGCACAGACTAATTAAAGAAAAATCTGATACTTGACATATTGATATGTAGGCAGCATAAACGCAAAGTAAAGTGGCTACTAGTTGGTAAAATCAGCGGTGAGTGGCCTGTATCCAAGTTTCTGTACCGGGGACTGACATCCCCCAGCTTATCAGAGATTGCCACAGTGCTCTCTGGCAGACTGCAGGGCCATATCACAGGGAGATCCCTGACAAGTGATCCTGTGTGTTGTCCTGCGTGCTCACTGAAGCAGAGTTCAAAAGAGCTGACGGTGCGTCCACCCTGGCGATGAGCCTGGGCTTGTCTGCGTTTGTGGCTTTCGCCTTGCTGACCCCGGTCGAATTCCCGCAGTCAGCCTAACCTGGTCACTCACCTCACCCACACTGTGAGAATGTTTCATGTCCAAGCACTTTGTAACCTTCTTTCAAAAAGTGCCTTACAAATAAAAATGATGATGTCTAGTGTGGTGGTTCTGTATATGTATATGTATATCCACTGATAAAATGCCCATGGTGGGTATTAATTTACTCATAGTAGTCATCCACCAAGAAAACAACCAATGCAGTTATTGGTTATTGATAGAAAAGGTGAGAGAGGTCTAAAACGTTAGACAGATCCCAGATTGTGAATGCTGCAACATGGCTGCTTTCTCCAATGGAACAGCAAAGAAAGAGAGGGATGAGAGAGAGTCAGGATGACACAACTATTCAGCTGGATTCAAACACAGTGTGAGTTGAGGACAGCAGGTCTTATTACCCTGTCCTCAGCAATTAGTGACAGGGTATTATAATTACTCCTGTCTCATAAGTGTATTACAATATAACTTGAGAACAAAATAATAACTTGCACAGATTATTTTTCATTAACAAGATTGGAATGTGTAATAGGCTGCCCCAAGGTTTGATTAAAGGGGTATTTCACTTTAAAACACATCTGCTGGCTTTTGTGTGCACCCTAGTTTAATCCTATATAAACCCATTGAACTTCAAACTCCATTTTAACCATGTTAGACTCACACACATCCCTGTCCTGGTTTTGGATATTAGAATCGTCATTCTTTTTCAATTATGTTTTTCTTTTCTTTTTTATTGTTTTGAAAATTAAAAAATACATTATATAAAATAATAAAGAATGAATTAATAAAACATAACCCCCTTCATGCATTAGAAGGATAATGTCAGTCCCCATAACCAGGGATGTCTGTTTTCAATGAGTCTGGCATGGTGAAACTGGAGTTTGTAGTTCAATTGTACGGAGGTAGGAGGGGGGCGTGTCTGATAAAATGAATGTCAAATATCTGAATCAAGCAACTTGAAAAATGTCTGGTGTGCATGCACACAAAAGCTGTAGACATTAAAATTACACCAGAAGTGTTTTAAAGTGAAATACACTATTAACCTTTGGATTGAAAAAGTAAAATGTAAAGGTCACAATCAAGGTCAAGGTCAATATGTAGAACGGGTGGGACAGATTTTCCTGAAACATGGTGCATCCTAGATTTTTTTTAAAGGAATTGAGTTGTATGCAAAATGACATTAGCATAAATATTATTTTTACAGGTCTTGCTTTTGGGTCAAACTCCCTTGGCTATTTAATTTTACATTGGCCAGGTTGATTGTTGCTTGCTCAGGGCCAACAAAGCACCTAAGTGAGTTTGGGGCATAGTAGTAGCTTTGAGGTTGGAGAAGTTGGATCTGTAGACTGAGAGGATGTCAGTTTGAATCATGGTTACTTCAACAGCTCTGAATGTGTATCACTGTGTGAATGTGTAGCAGGAAGTGACTGAAAAAGTGCAAGAGTGTGCCGTTAACATACCCTGAGCAAATAAGGTAAAAAAAAGAAAAGAAAGGAAGAAAGAAAGAAAGTAAGAGCCTTAACCACTTTCACTCTGGCATCCTTATTTTAGGCATGTCATTACGTATAGGTGAAAACTTTCAAACAATTTCAAATGATTTGTGATTAGGGCTTAGTAAGTGGTTATCCAGAAAGAATTTACAACTTAAGGCCCCCCGTCATGGCTTGTTTGTTCCTAGTTGTTAGTATAATGTCCATATAAAATACAATACTCTGGTATGACATAGGCCACCATTTCAGGCACATAAACTATCTATGTATAGTATCCGCTTGCTTCTACTGTCTGACCATGAATAATTGTTCTATGTTGATTCCTTTGAACAATCATTGGTCACTTCAATTATAATTGCGCTGGAAAGCATTCTTCAATGGTCATAAAACACAGGCTCTTTGAAATATACTGCTTACTGCACATTTGGTTGTTGCAGTTTATCTCCTCTGCTTTCTGCTTTTGAACCTTGTTACTAGAAAATAATTTATTTTCAAAAGCTTTTATCACCGAATTAATGACCAGGCCTGAAAGGCTCCACTGAGATCTAAAAATGTACACCCCTCCCTCATTAAAACTGATCTAAAATGTGTTGAGACATTGATTAAGTATCTGTTTAGCCTTGCATTTTGTATAACAACCCTCATACTGTAAATTAGGTCAAGGGAAATATTACTAAGAGGAAGATACAATTCTAGACTATTCAGACAGCCTGTCTATGGGGCCAGGTGGGGCCACCCAGGATTTCTACAGCCTGAAACAATGAACATGAAACAAAAGGTTTTGATGCATATTTTTGAAGATAGTTGAGTAATTTTAGTTATGCTTAATTTGTCTCGCAAGTCACCCTAAGAGGATAATAAAATGTCAAATAATCACTGTCAAAATTAATCAAATCAACTAATCAAGTGCTCTACATTATTGCAGTGCACTTTATTGGATTCGCCCAGGCCACACAGGAAATGTGCTACAGAATAATACATCAAACACATTAAGTGAATTCTGTCATCATAGATCACCTCTTGAATGCACATTTTGTCTTGTCTTAGGCTATATGGAGCTTTTTAGATCTTTGGGGAAGGTTTAGCTCAGTGGTTGAGTATGTATGCAAAATGTTCATTTTACATTAGTTAGATAAGATTAGTCATAGATAGGCATAGGCATACAATTAAATGCTACATAGCCAAAAGAGTGCAAACACCCCTTAAATAACAGATTCAGCTATTTCAGCCACAGCCATTGCTAAAAGGTGGAGAAAATCAGTCGAGTGACATGGTCAGGCGACATAGTAATAATAGTATAAATCTGACTTAAGATCACCATGTGCAATGCCATGCGTCAGCCCCAACGATTCTAATCGCCCAACATCAGAGCCTGAACTCACTCATGCTCATGTGGCTGAGCAGCAAATCCCTGCAACAAATTTTCCAGCATAAAACACTTCCCAGTCTGGCCATGCCAGGCTAGAGGAGTACAGGCTGTTATGGCAGCACAGAAGGAAACAACTCCATATAAATTAGATTTTGGACAGGTGTACACATAGCTTTGGTTGGTAATTAGTGTAGGCATATATCACTCCGTACATAGAGGTTGTTCCAAACCCATGCAAACAGATTTCCCCAATTTCATGTTTTAGCTGTACACTGGGCATCATTCACCACCACTAGAGGGGACATGATTTTCTCCCTCGAAGCCCTGAGTGATAGTAAAGTCTTCAGAGGCATCTAGTGGTAGCAATATGATAGTACAGCAAAGTCTGCTCTGGCATGCACATTCTTTATTTACACACAGAAATACATCAACAAGTATTTTGATACAAATTACTGGGTCAAAATATGTATCACATTACAAACAAATACAAAATACTGGTTTGAGAAATGTATTTCAGATACAAATACGTATTTTGTATTTTGAAAATACATGAAAATACATTTTATAAAAACTGATGCAATGATTAGTCAATTCATAGATTGATTTCCAAATATTAAATGAATTGCCTATGTCAGAAAATCTAAGAATAAACTAATCATACAAGCAGAGTGTTTTTCATGGTGTTTAGAGCAGGCAGCCAAAATGTTTACCACTGTATGTGAGAGCGCAGGCCAGAGTGGCCTTGTTATTGTCGAAAGAACTATGGCATAAGACTGAATGCACAATCCTACACAGAGGATACTGACACCATGAGACTGACCATGATACTGACACCAAGATACTGACTAGGATACTGACACCAGGTCCAGGATACTGACCAGGATACTGACACCAGGATACTGACACCAGAATACTGACACCAGGATACTGACCAGGATACTGACACCAGGATACTGACTAGGATACTGACACCAGGTCCAGGATACTGACCAGGATACTGACCAGGATACTGACACCAGGATACTGACACCAGAATACTGACACCAGGATACTGACCAGGATACTGACACCAGGACCATGATAGGGTGCATCATCCACAAATAAGATACAAGTCATCGGAAGTACCTTCCACTCCCATCTTATAGGAAAAAAATGAAAAAACGTCCCGATGCGCGTCTGAAGCGCATATACGGGTTCCGCTCTTCCTTGAGTAACGGCTAATGGCCGGAACCGGAACAAGGGCTTGTGACAACTAGCGTCAACTTGTATCTCATGTGTGGATGCACCCATACTGACACCAGGATGCTGACCAGGATACTGACACCTGGATACTGACCAGGATACTGATACCTGGATGCTGATCAGGATACTGACACCTGGATGCTGACCAGGATGCTGACACAAAATCACAAATAATCAAATATTAGGCTTGTCTGACCATTTATGGGTTATGCAGTAATGTAGTTATCACAAAAGTAAACTATCTTTAAATCATAAAGACATTTCCAGGAGGCTTTGTTCACTAGTTGAGGCAAGGTGATATTAAGTCTGTCTCAAGAACCGTCCTACTCTGCCTCTCATTTGTAGTTGAATTCGTTCTAAGGGTGGGTAAGCTAGTCAGAGGGGAAGTAGAAGTGACATCTCACTTGTGTTTTTTTTATTTGTGTTTTTTTTTATTCCAAAGTATAAACCTCTGTAAATGTTTTATTTTTGAGAATAAAATGACATAATAACGTATGTATTTTATGTATATAAAATACAGAAAATACTAGATCTGTGTCGCCCCATCTCTCCATCTGGATGGAGAGATGGGGCGACAGCAGGAAACTAGATAAAAGGAAGAACGGGGATGGATGGAGAGAAGAACCAACCCCAAATTCTGAAAACACACATGAGGACCCATAGAGAGGGGAAAGGCCATTTGCTTGTCAACTCTTGTTTGATTCACTTATTTGTTTTAGCTCTTGCTCATTTGATTTTCCTATTTGTCTCATCTGTTTAAGAAAGTAGGTAGCTGATATATTGCACTTTTACCTTAGCGCTAGGTAAACTCTTAGTTGCTTGTTTAGGAGAGAATGCACTTAAGACTTCTGGTGATTAGTAGTTTCCTTGCCTACCTATGTTAAATGCACTTATTGTAAGTCGCTTTGGATAAAAGCGTCTGTTAAATGACTGTAATGTAATGTAAAATGTATCTTGATACAAATTACATAATCTTTTTTCTGTCCCAGCCAAATACAAATTTCAAAAAAGTGAAATGCGTATTTTAAATACATGTATTTTACGCATTTCCAAGAATAACAGTTTGCAAAATGACCTCTATGTTATCCTGCTCAATTCATTCATATACATTTAAGTAATATTTTTGGTGTTTATTGTTCTCAAGAGAGAATAGGCTACTGTTTGCAATTATTTGATTGAGACAAAAAGAGACAACCATCATTATATACATATTTATTTTCAACACCATGGAGTGAGTTATACAAAGATTCGAGAAATAAAGTGCTTTTTGTTTTACTTATAATGCTTTAATTTTCAAACTTATTCCACTCTTGGAAATGATCTGTTCAGTGTAATTCTTGTTTGAATAGCCACCTCCAAGCAGGGAGTTTTAGCTTTACTGTATTATGGTGGTTTGCTTATAAATTATATAAGTGACCGCCTACCAGTCTTTGCTATTTTTTCAGAAGGATTTAGGAAGACTTAACGTAACAAGGCTGGAAAAAGGTTTATGTTAATTACCCAGATAAAGCCAATGCATCCTGCATGGCTACATTAACTGAACTATTATGAAATAAATTGCCAGTTAAAATGAGGGTAGATTAAATATGTGTATATGGATCAAGCGTCTGCAGAATACATCCAAGAATTAAAATACACTCTACAGCAAATACCTTAAACCTGCACTATGTAACTTTCCTCTACCCCGGATTTGAACCTGGTTTCCTGCGCAAGTCCTGAAATTCTTACCATTGAGCTAATAGAGCCTGCCTGCTTGCTCAGGGGATAAATTGAATCTTAACCATCAGGTAAAAATTCCTAGAACCTGTGTAGGTGAGACATGACCTTTGACTCAATAGAACAGCAGGGAGACAAATTACAACCACCCCAACTGTATAAGTTATATTGTACCATACAGATTGGGGGGGGGGGGGGGGAATCTCATTTTATTCATTGAAAAAAAGTTATAGTGCCGCTTTAAATCTAGACTGAAGTAAAATGAAAATAAATATAATAAACATAAATAGAATAGAATATTCAGGGAACATGGAAAGTGCTCACCAGCATAATTATTCAAAAAAGGATTTAATTAAATGAAAATGTAACTATGAATAACATAGAAGAGGTTGCTGATTAATTTAATTACTACTAAAGGTTGGATGTGACTTATATTCATTCCATATTTTGCAGGGAGTTTTACAGTGAGTTCCTAAGTTATTGATATTCTTAGTAAATTCAGGAACAAAAAGGTCTACCGATTACAATTCCATTGATATGTCACTAATTCAAAATATGATTGAATATACTGCAAAACAGTTGACACATAATCCATTCTCCTCACAGGCATATTTCCAAAAATAAAGTAATTCCTATCTATAAGGACGTAGAGAGGCATTTATTTTCCAATTACAGACCGGTATCTCTGCTTCCCTCATTTTTTGAAATATTAGACAAATTACTTGTACAAATTCTTTATAACTTTATAAACAACTTGTTAAGTGACCACCAGTATGGATGTAAAGCTAAGTGGTCTACCTGACTATAGTGGTAGAGATGACAAAAAATATATACAGTGGGAAGCAACCAATTGAGAACAGGCTATGTTCAAGTAAATTATTTTGATTCAGAACTTTATTCAGGAAGGTCAACTGTGGGGTTCCGCGAGGATTGGTGCTGGATCCAAAGCTCATTCTACATGTAAATGATGTGTGTAGGTTGTTAAATGAACACTGAGGATATTGTGTATTGTGTACACTATTGTGTCTACTGGAGACTTGACCCTGTCCCTGTCACAGGAACTGACAGATATTCCAACATCGGCACAGGTGCTATAAGTGATATTTTCTTTGGTAAAAAAAAGTAGTAAGTATTTTGTTAAAATGTTTAAACTCTATATTCTGATAGTAGCTTAATCATAGGGTGTTTGCTGCAGTAACACCTCCCCATCTCTCCAGTTCTTTAGCAAACCGAAAATAGGCTCAATATTCAGGTGAGACACCAATTCCATCCATTCAGGAGGAGAGAGAACCCAATCATCAAATTATATTTTTTTTATAGTGGTCCGGTTCCAATTTTGTCTGCTGTTTTATGTTTGTATAATCAATTCCAATTTCACTTGTTTATCTTGTGTGAGTTCTCTCTCCTGTTTGAATGAAACCTGGTATTTTCTGTTTACTAAAGAGCTGGAGAGACGGGGAGACCCCTGTAACACTCAAAGCAATGATAATCATAATATAGAGCTATTTACCACTTATTTTAACAAAAAGTCGCCTATTACTATGCAGTGGTTCTCAACCTGTGACCCGGGGGTCACAGGTGACTAGTGAAGTGAAGGTATTTCAAGGCCTTTTTAATACCTAAAAAAACACCTTACTGCATCAAAAGTAATCAGCAAACTTAGCCTTGGATCAAGACTATCATAGATCTATTTAATCAATTTTTACATTTGCATATCTATGATAGTCTTGGGTTGCACCCCCCAGAGTACTCTGGATTTTGACCAGTAAAGTCCGTATTTCTCCGAACATGTACAAATGCAAAATATAAGGTGCTCCTGCGGTTTTCCCAAATGTTAAGTCAGCATTCGAAATCTTTGTGTACTGTATTAGTCCGTAATGTTTTAATCCCGTCTGTGCCTGAACGCCATTTTCCCCTCATTTACTTCCTGTTTACATTGAGTGTAATTCCGGTTACTACCGCCCATTGAGGAATACAGGGAACTTCCGACAGAATCCGACACAGACACGATTAAAACACATATCTATTGAAAGATACGGCCTACTACAGTGCACACGGGTTCCTAATGTCCAGGTAACATCCGGGGCTACAGTGTCAGAACTTTATATATATTTTTGTATACGTTATATTATATTTTTGTACGGAGAAGTATGTCAAATATGATTATTTGGGGGGGTTGTGACTTGTGACCGAAAAAGGTTGAGAACCACTGATTTACAGCACATTTGAACTGACATTAAAGCGAGGCGATATTAAAGCTGGACAAGCCACATCGAGAGAAGGTAAGGCTTTTACACTTGGAACTCAATGTATACACTTATTTATTTGCCTGGTTGAGGTCCCATGGGATTTTTCATTAGATCAAAACCATGAAGACATGCATGAGTTTGCCTGCTGGAGGGTTAATTAATTGAGTTCCATATGTGCGTAGGCTTTACCTTTTCTACCAACGATTACAACACAATTTACATGACCCCAAATGTGTTTGAGTGGTCACTGTGTAGTGAAACACCCCCATCTGATGCCCAAATTAAGTGTGTTAACCCAGGTTTGATCTCCCTCCTACAGAGGAAACAAGCTCCTCGATCATTTAATTTTATACAGCCATAACATCCTTAGTTCAGTGTCAATCACATTATATAATGTGCTGTACATTTCTACATAACATTTAATACACGCAGTGTTTTTTTTATAGCCCATTCCTAGTGACCCATTGCATATTCCAGTCGATTATTCCGGCTTCTTTCTGCTGACACTGTGCTACAGGCATGACCTTCAACCCTTTGCTTTACAATGGCTCATTATGATCTCCATAATGAATCAGTCAATGACATTGAGAACACTTAGGCATAATCTCCAGTATTTAAACATTAACCAGAGGACTGAGTGAGTAAATATGACACTCTCCATCCCAAAATCTTTGGCGAACAACAGCACTAACACTGTCTCAGTGTTGTTTCTGTTATAATTGGTGCAACCTTCACAAAACAAACTAACAAATTAACCAACAATGGACCAACCAATAGTCAGTTTCAGGTAATCTGTAAAGTTCAACAAAGTAGGCTACTTGTACTTGACCTCAGTTTGAGTATACAATAGACAGCAAAGTTTCTCAACAGGCTCAAGTTTAAAAAAGTAGTCTTCAAAGTCTCCAAAGTCATTTTGATTGTTTTTGTTTGAGGAGGGAGGAAGTTGCAAGAATATGTTTATGTTTGAAGAACACAAAAATGGACTGGTGACTTCCAATACTGTTAGTTACAGTATATGAATTATTCTAGAATCTTCTAGACCCATAAAGTATCATACGAAATATTGTACCTTAGCTACACATGACTGCACTTAGAGTGGTCTTGTTATTATATTTCACAGTGCACAGCAAAGACAGTAGATATCCAGGGATGCATTCTTAAAAATTAGACTTATAAAATAAATCTTTGATGAAACAGCCAGACTGACTAAGCAATATTGCATATTTTGCAAGGTAGGCTATTTTATACTATTGCAGGCATTAAAACCAGTAAAATCAATCAACAAAACATAATGTATATTGCATACAGTGTCCACTCAGTGCATCTTAAAATTGGTCCATGTAGTCAAGACTAATGGAAGAAAAATCCAAGTCCAAATCTCAGTTGCATTCATAAAATCTTTCATTTACATCCACAAAAGGAAAACAAAAACAAGACTTTAAACTGTAACTATATATAATGTATAGATATAATGTAATGATGCAACATCAAAATGCAAGAGTAAAATCTTCTGGACATTTCCTGGTTAATATTTATGTTCAGCAATAGGTGCCATGCTTCGGCTGTGAAATATGTCTGAATCTTAATCTGAGGTCCCTCAGAAATCATGCTGTTAGTACTTTTAGACATCTTTTCTTTTAAAATCTTGGTTAAGTTGTTAATGCTCTTCAGTTAACTTAACACTGTGTGTGGCCATGTATGGCAACTTTTATTCTCCCAAGAGAATAAACATCACAGACTAAAGTTAAAATACAGGCAAGGCAAAAAGGGTTTCAGTTTCTGTACAACTATTCTGGAACTAAACATGCAAAATACATAAAAGAACAACCCCTCTTCAAGACAAAATCAGGTCTATACAATATGAGGGACTCTGTGGGAGGGGAGGATGCAGGAAGCTCTACTTTCCCATAGCTCCCATGCTATGACTCAGTTTTATAGGTCATTGAATCCAGAGGGATCGTAGTGTGTAGAATATCAAACTCCCTCTGATGGTGGTCCATGTCCAGTACACACATAACATTATGACTACCTGATGTCATGGTGGCATTGTCCTGTAACATCTTCTGGAAGTCTGCAGAAACCAATGTCATCTTTTCTTCCC
This sequence comes from Gymnoscopelus microlampas, assembly GCF_963454915.1. Taxonomy (NCBI): domain Eukaryota; kingdom Metazoa; phylum Chordata; class Actinopteri; order Myctophiformes; family Myctophidae; genus Gymnoscopelus; species Gymnoscopelus microlampas. Next base: position 27,511,259 of record NC_139948.1, read on the forward strand.
TCTCCTTCCCCACAACCCGAGAGGGGTCGAAGATGTTTTCCTCCATATCTTCGTCCCCATAGCTCAGTGCCACCTCATTCTCATAACAGAAGGCACTCAGCGACCTGGGAATCAAGTCTTGGTCCTTGGTGGATTTCGACACTGCAGCAGAAGCAGCAGAAGCAGCAGAAGAGGGTCGGCTGGCAGCCTCGTCAAGCTCCTTGGCACTGAGGTGGGTCATTGTTGGCACCTCATAGGTCTTATGGAAGCGGGCATAGTCTACCTTGTAGCGGTCCTGTTCTTCAAAGACCACAGACTCAAACCTCTGGCCCCAGAATATCTCGCTTGCTAGGTAGGAGCTGCGGAACTGAGTAGTCATGGCTGTAGCCTCCACCATCCCTTCGAGAATCACCACAATTTCAAAGTTATCATTCTCCAGATCTGCCCTGCTTAGCATGTACAGGGGGCTATCCTTATCTATCTCATGTACTATAACTAGTGGAGAAACTAAGAGCAGCCTGTCTATGCCCGTATCATAGCCTACGTTGAGGTCCATCTGTTCCAAGGGAATGAACTCCCCTTCGGCTGTGACATAAGGCCGTATGAGCTGGGCACGTACATGAGCCTCCACAATATGGCTCTTGCGCAGGTTGCCTATCCGCCACATGAGGCACAGCTTGCCATCGCGCAGGGCAATGACTGCATTTTTGGAGAATATGAGGGTCTGATTCCTCTTCTTTGGCCGCGCCATCTTGGCCATGATGGTGCCGATCATGAAGGAGTCAATTATGCAGCCCACAATACACTGGACTATCACTGTCACAACGGCAACTGAGCACTCCTCTGTGACGCAGCGCCAGCCATAGCCAATGGTGGTCTGGGTCTCAACAGAGAACAGGAGTGCCCCGATAAAACCGTGAACGTGGAGTAGACACGGCCTCCACAGTTTCTGCCCTCCTACGCTGTCACTTCCAACACCAAGTCCATTGGGTATTCCCCCAACTATCATCCCTTCTGTTTGCATCCCAGGGTGCTCATCAAAGTCCCCATGTGCCAGTGAGGCACTGTAATAGATGATGCCAAAGAAAAGCCAGGAGAGCACGAAACTGGTGCAGAAGATGAGCAGCAGGTACCTCCAGTTGATGTCCACACAAGTGGTGAAGATGTCAGCCAAGTAGCGCTGTCTCTTCTCCTTCATGTTGGAGAACACAACATTGCATTGCCCATTCTTCTTCACGAACCGGCTCCGCAGATGACTGGAGGCCCTGGTCAGGATCTTGCCATTGAAGATGCTCATGCTCCCTTGTTGTTCCCGCATGGCGGAGGGGGCTCCTAATCTCCTCCTACTGTCTGTTTCTGTTTTGCAGGCTGAGTGTAGCTGGTAGCTGGGGGAACTGTGGCAGATACGAAGTGCTAGGCTAGAGATCTTCTGATGCTGCTCCTCTGGTATAATGTCTGACTCTGATACGCTGCTGTACCTATCAGACCGACAGACAGAACACAATGAAGGGATAACATTTTGGATTAAATATGTATGTACAAATTCCATCAAGATGAAATGCAGGATTTCCCCTGATTTTATCTAATTTGTTCCTACATTGGTTAAATATGTGTTTAATTGATACAGATCTTTAAGCTTTTTGTAATTGTACTGACGCTGCTGCTCATTATAATGAGTCACTTTACAGTACATAGTACTGTATACTGTACCCCATCATACACTGTACTGTGAGAGCAGTACGTTGGGAGAGAGCAGAAGGTGACCAGGGCAGGGTGAAATGAGAAAGACGATTAAATACAGCACTCATAATCTTACTCAAATTGACGGTGTATTGCTCAGTAACTCTCAGAGAGAGAGAGAGAGAGAGGGGGGGGGGGGGGTGATAGGAAGATAATGGGTGAATCATAGCAGCCTAATATAAAAGACATGGTGGGTGGAGTGCTAATTAGGATATGGCGACCCTTAGCACTTGAACAAAGAATATTTGGTGGCTATGGAGTAGGAAGAAATATTGCTCATTCTTAACTTCAGTAAATATATAGATATTGCCCAACCCCCTTTCACCTGTGTGTGTCAGTCTGACAAACCTCTGAAGTCTCTTTTATGTTGGGGATTAGCAGCATGGAACGGTGAGTTCAGTTTAGCTATGTGAGGACTGCTGTCATGAGGGATTTAGGGATTATACTGTATCTGAGTCTGTCAGGCAAATCATTTGATTGAGGCAGACACATATATAGTAGGTACAAGTAAGCAATTACTGCCGATTGGTAAATAATAACAATAAAAATAATGATGCTTCCACAAAATAATAATAATTCTCCCACAATCTGTCAGTATTTCATTATCCGTCCATCCATTCAAATGGTACATAATTTATGTTGTCTTATTCTGGAATCTTTGACCATTATTTGTGAAAAAGAATTATGTGAAACTACTGTAGAAGACAGAAGAGTTTCCAGGAGCTCAGTTGGCAGTGAATGGGAAGTTGACCAAGTTAACTTTAAACGTTTATAATGCTAAGATTGATATAGCCAACCTGTACTGTAGTTAAATACAAAAAATAAGGGCTGTTTCCCTACAAATAGGTATTTGGGATTCAACCACTACACTGTAAAAGTGCTAATTTAACTCTGCTGGTGTAGGAAATGTAACCAAATGGATCCTTACACTCCTTACACTAATTTAACTTGGTGTAATTTGGAACCAAATTGACCTGTAAGGTTCCATTTAGTTACATTTGTACACAAGTTAAAACCAGTAAGACTCCCTAATCGGGAGATAAGCGACCGTAGGTCACATGTATACAGAAGAGGGCTGTAACGGCGATTGGTTCCTAGTTGTGTGGGCAATGTATAGTTTTGTTTGGTGGTCTAAGAAATGTGGTGGCAGGCATGTTGATGACATGAGTGTAGACATACTGTGTAGTGTGTAGCAATTTGCGTGTTTTTAGGGGCAAAACTGTAGGAGTAGTGGGCAAAAATGTGTTGTGAAAAGCGGCCTGAAGGTGGCGCTAGAAGAGGGCCATGTGAGAAATTAGGGGTGGGGTGTCCGCGTTGCCTTGGCGGACGAATAGGTACCGGCCGCGGCTCTCCCGGACGCTCCTAGCCCGAGTTACGGCATTTTATGTGAGCTGCAGTGGCAGGGGGTCCTCCACTGGGGGCGCCACCACTTTTGCATCCGTTCTGGAGCACCAGGAGTGGGTGGTCCCCGGGAATGCCCCGTGAGCAGCCCCGTTGGGGTGGTCATTTGGTAATTAGTCCACATGTGCTCATTTTTTACACTTGGGGGTCCCCGAGGCAGCTGGGGGTCCCTGGAGCTCCGGGGGTCCTTGGAGGGTGTAGTTTGGCAGGTAAGGAGTGTGTGTGCAAAATCTGGCATGGATCGGGGCAACGGGTGCGGAGATATGAGCAGGGCAAAAGTGTGACGGGACGTGTGTGACGGAGTGACGTGACGGACGGACACCTGGAGCAGGTTTCTATAGTAAATGCGACCTACGGTCGCAATAACACTGAAGATGTTACTGTGTAGAAGGTGGCTTGCTACCTAAGGTTTAGAGGCACCTCACCTGTTGGTCCTATGTGTTTCCATGGCACCAGTGAGCACAAGTGTGACCAGGAGTAGGAGGTTTACTACACCCACAGATTGGGAATCATCATGGCAGTGGTGAATGGCCCACACAACAGACAACTGCTAAAAGGGAGATAACACAATTAGCCACACTTTTGCATCAAATAATAATAAGATCAAATAATAGACGCAGGTCCATGGCTGACCTGTTGAAAATATATTTAATCATGTATGAGAAGTGGATTAACTTGATAATGTTGATCAATGAGGAAGCAGTGAGGGAATCCTATGGAAGATTAAGGGGAAATTAGACAAATCAATGCACAGTTGTTTTTTACCTTCTATAATCTAATCATCCAATATGTGAATATAATTAAGTTATTAAACAATATTGAACAATTTAAAGCATTTGTTTCCATGTTCAAAGTCTTTATGCTTGTGTGTAATATGCAGAGGTAGTAAGTATAACAAGTATGTTGTTATTTTTCTAAGTACTATCTTAAATGATCTGTACTTTTGAGTATGTTTTATTTGCATCTTCCTTCACTCTTATTCCCCTACAATTTCAGGAAGGCAGGAGGGAGAGGGGAGGACATGCAGCAAAGGGGCCGATTCGAACCGTAACCAGGGACCTGGCTTTGACATGGTACGTGCTTTACCAGGTGAGCTACTTGGTCACACTCCCCTACAGTTTAAAAGAAAATGTAAAATTTCCATTTGCCCCCTTCCCTTCAAGTAGCCTACTTGTTACTTTAGTATTCTTCAATGAAAACATTGATTTTCTTTAGAAAACAATTTTGTGCAAGCATTTAATGCTGCCAGTATGTTCAGCCTGCAGCACATTATTGCTACCAAGAAGGATGGCAGCAGCAGATGCAGCTCTCCCTGCCAGCAGCAATTATTAGCTATCACCATATGTAAGGCATATTTATCTAAGGGATATTTAGAATACAAGAATACTAGAGCGGTCGCCCCAAATCACGGTCGCCCCGGGTCAGATCCGGCGACGTCGGACCGGTCGTCCCCACGTATGTCTGACCACCAAGGTCCATAATTTATGATAAACTGAATTGAACAAAAAATCATTCAAAACCATAACAACATATCTGAAGGATGATCGCCTGAATATCCATGCACTGCACTGAGCAATGCCAAAAAAAAATCTCAGCAATGTCTCAGCAATGTCACAACATCAACAATATTTCTGATGGTCTGACAGCCTGATGGCATGGTCCTCCAAATGTTATATTAGAGGAACAGGTGATCTCACTATATATGGAGAACCGTGTTAATTTTGGCGCTCTTTCTCATAGGAAAGGGTCAGTCTTTGGGTCAAATACCTTTGTAACAATTTACATAGTAATTTGACAATAGCCGACTTTCTTCTACCCTATTTAAAAAGGTGTGTGTGTGTGTGTGTGTGTGTGTGTGTGTGTGTGTGTGTGTGTGTGTGTGTGTGTGTGTGTGTGTGTGTGTGTGTGTGTGTGTGTGTGTGTGTGTGTGTGCGTGCGTGCGTGCGTGCGTGCGTGCGTGCGTGCGCGCGCACGCACGCTCGTGCATGTATTCTTTTCTCATTCATGTGTTTGCTCTCTTCCCATGCAGGTACATTTAGCATACATTGGGGGGGGGGGGGGTATCACAAGAAAGAGCTGGCAAAGTTCTGATGATGAACTGAGAATTGAGACACAGAACTGAATTCAGCCAGTGGTCAGGTAGCACTTTCACTGCTGTTTCACTGTTGCAGTCAGAGGAAGCAAAGACCAACTAGATCCACATAAGGGGTTTAAGAGTAACTATGTTGAAATTGTTATTGCTTACTATGAAATGCAATTAGATCACTTGGGATCCACTGACACACACACACACACACACACACACACACACACACACACACACACACACACACACACACACACACACACACACACACACACACACACACACACTCTGTTTTAGCCAAATTGAATGACGGGGTGGAGGTTTGCTGCGTAGAGCAATGTAATCCTATCTGGAGGGAAGAGAACAGGTGGTTGAAGTTAATGGAACCCTGTTCTCGTCCCTCCCAACTGAGCTGTGGCGTTCCTCAAGGAAGCATTTTGGGACCGTTACTGTTCCTAATATACGTTAACGACATGAAATCAGCATGTAATTGCAATTGGTTCCTGTTTCTGGATGGTGTCAGAAAAGAACAAACTGCAAGTTGAAAAAGCCCTCAGCTCTGAGTTCAACGATACCCGCACTTGTCTCTCTGATAACAAACTGTCATTACACATTAAGCAAAACATTATTCCATTCTTTTAGGGTCCAAAAACAACCTCAGTAAGTCCACTGACTTTACGGTCAGAGTTGGTGACAATGAAATCACAAGTAAAGAAGAGGTTACCTATTTGGGATGTATTTTGGATAACAAACTTCCCGGTGAAGAAATGGCAACAAAAGTGATTGTGAAAAGGTTTTTGGGCAGGATCTCCTCCTAAAAACCGTGCGCAAGAGTGCACTAAGGACTCTAGCTGAGCCTGGAGCCCTCATTCAGTGTCATTTTGACAATGCTTGCACCTCGCACCTCATGGTTGACTAACACCTCAATGTCACTAAACTCAAAACTACAGTCCCCCACAGACGTGTGTGTGTGTGTGTGTGTGTGTGTGTGTGTGTGTGTGTGTGTGTGTGTGTGCTTGCGTGCGGTGCGGTGCGGTGCGGTGTGCGAGTGCATGCCCGTGCGTGCGTTTATGGGACCGGTCAAAGGAGAGCCATCTCGTTGTGATTTCCCAAGCACCAATACCACAGAGAGACAGAGAGAGAGAGAGAGAGAGAGAGATGGAAGACGGAATATAGGGGGAGAAAGAGATAAAGAGACATATACAGCCACTGAGAGCAGTGGGAACACAGGCAGATTGATTGTGGGAGTGTTGTGGAGGTGGTTGGGATTAAGATGAGAAAGGGCTCCATCTCCTAAAACACATCACATTTGGCAGAGGTAATCACCATTGAAGAGACCCTGGTTTACAGCTAGAAACTAGAAAGTTCATTACATCTACTACTAGTCTACTTGAGTACTGTACTTAAGTACAATCTTTGAGTATTTTTGAGGTTTGGATTGTGTTGTTGCCTTGCCAAGATGTAACACCAAAGGTGTGCAAGAAATCAAAAATAATTCCTCCATTGATTAGAAATTGATCATTCTAAATATGCTCTATTCATCGTATGACAGTGTTGTGCAAAAGTACCAAAAGACAGAACACAATCATGTGACGCCTTGTGAGCTTGTAGATCTGATACTGTATTTTAGCTATTTTTGACAGATCTTGAAAACATTTGGAAAAGTTTGAAGATTTTCACATATAATGACATGAGAATAAATAGGGATGCCAGATTTAAAGTGGTGTCTGTCTGTGGGTTTCATACATTTTTTAACAATGAAACGTATTAACAAGAGCTTGTGACTAAATAATATCTACAGTATATTTGGGTCCATTGGAATATAGGTTCTTCTTTTCATTTTCTGAAAAGTAAAGGTTTTAGATGTACCACAGTAGGGCCTCAGACTTAGTAATCATTGCATCATATTGGAATCATATCTGGCCATTAAGAATGGAGAGGTTTGCCAGACTGCCACACTATAACACTACAGATATGCCTTATTGCACATTTATATGCTTTATGCCCCATTGCACATTTAAATATACTTTTTCTCTCTGCCCTTATGCTATGCTGATGTAGATATTGCTGAAGGCTTCTTCTTATTACATGTTTTAATCTTATCTTAGTAGTTCTTGTTATTATTATTATTGCCATTGTATGTTATTGTATTATTATAGAACCTCACATAATTACATTTTGCTTCTTGTACAGTACCTGTATGAGTAGTGACAAATAAACTTTCCTGATTCTTGAGATATGGATTCTTCTTGCAGCATTACTTGAAAGAATAACAAGAAATATAAAACAAATAGTTTTAATTATGAAATTATAGCAACAAACTCTTGTGGATCAAACCAGGTCAGTGATTCTTTATTTTGGGATGAAAGCACTCTGTTTACATTGCTGCATAAAAATAGTTTCATTGATGTCATCACTCGGCACGGTGGAAATTAAGCCAAGCTGAGAGCTTGTTGAGTCCATCTCACCAAAAGGATGCACATTACAGAAATGTGTCTGCATAACAGGACTGTGTGTTTCATTCAACGATTCAATAATTTAATCTGTTTCTTTATTTTTTATTTAATTAGTCAGTTTGTTTTTCCTCTGCACCAAAACAAGACAAAATTAAGCTATTCTGATAATCATAATCATGACATGTCTTTAGATTCCACTAGAGCAGAACGGTCTGAATTATTTTTACATTTTGTCACAAGTTGAGCCATAGAAATCAATCCAGATACCGCCTACTAACATCGCAACCCAGTTCAGTCAGCTGACTCACAAATAGATTGAGAACATTATAGCTTGAGAACATTTTATTTATGAAGTACAAGTGTGAATATTAAATGTGGTCTTGGGGAAAGCAGAGCCTATGGTGGGAGCAAACAAATCGCATACTTTGTTCAGTGACACTGACAGCAAGAGGAAGTACAATGAATGAGCTTTAATAAACAGCCAATTTCATCAGCTGCATGCCCATAAATGAAGATCTCTATATCTGTCAGTCCTTGTCCCTTTTATGACATGGTTTGCTTATGTCTGATGCATAGAGTTAAAAATAAGGGTCTGATGCCATGCTGTCACAGTCAGCAACTCAGCATGACACATACCATATTTGGATGTAGCTGCAGTTGGAACTCTATATATGGTTATGTCTGAGCCATAGTGACCACACACACACACACACACACACACACACACACACACAGATGTATGGATTATTGATACAGTATATGAAAGACTCTGTTGGGTTGCACTGAGGGGTATGCCTACATGCCTACAGTATAGCCCTAGTGTAGCCCTAAACTTAACTTTCAACAAATGTGTTTGTTAAGACTATTTTTATACAATCAATCATACAATGAATGGTTATTTTGTATCATTCATTCACTAATACTAAGTTTTACTTTCAATTTCATTTTTTTCTGTTGTCAAAACAAAAACAAACTAGCATGTCTACCACACGTTCAGTCAATACTGATCTATTAATAGATTCTAGAAAGAACATTAGTGCTGTTGGTGTAAGAGACAACATTTGCACCAGTGTTACGTCCATTGCAGTTCAATACATTTTGCCTCCAGTGATTTAATGACCGAAAAAAAGCGATTTGAAATGCTATATTACGAAGAGTGCAACACGCTAATAATTCACTAGTTATTAGTCCTTCTATAGTTATTAGAATAAAGGACATTGTACATGGAATAATTAGCAAAGAAAGTATAAGCTGCTTGATGGCATGTCCACATATCTGCTATTCATGGTCAAGGTGGCTTGGGAGTCTGTTTTAGACAAATGTTAGGCTTGCTCGTAGGTCTAGTAGTGCACCCTCTATTTACTAAATACCATGCTCTCTCTCCTCCCTCTTTCCAAGAAAAACCTTTCTTTCCTGTCCTCCTTTCACCACCATCTCAATCTCCCACCTGTTTCACTTCTGGAGTAGCACTTTTGTTTCATAGCATCAATTCTTGAAATACAATAATAAATCAAAAACTATTTATCATAGTACAATTTATCTTATTTTATTTGACCACTACTGTAATTGCAAAACACTAACTTTCACTGCAGACAATAGTGGGTATCAGATTGGTCATGTCCACAAACATTAATAGTGCATTCCTGATGAATAGCCTACCTGTGTGTCTCATAGGTGACAGACAGATTTGCAGAGTAGTCGACAGAACTTGCACAAATATGAATTTCATCCACTTTTTTACTTCTGTAAACCTGTGATGTGACAATAAAGCTGATTCTGATTCTGAGCACACAAGTTTCCATGGTGGGAGTGCTTTGAGGTGACACTGTCCTTATTTAGTTGTGTACAGTGCTGATGAAAGGCTAAACTTTCATATGAACAAAACCACAGCTGGCATTAGCCTACTGTATGCAGGTTTGCATTTCAAGTTACTTAAAATAAACAATATGATATAACCTTAACTCTTAACAAGTGACATTTCTACATGGATTATTGTAATATTATTATGAGATACGGTAAATATAATACTCACCCTATTAGATTGGTGCCCTTTTATTCCACTTAACTACACATTTGAAATCCCTTTGAATTTGTGGCTTCAGTAATTATAATTAATATCCTATCCTTCAGTCAGTGTTCAGGGCAAAGGCTCCATAATTCATAATTCTTAAGTCTCTATGTTTTGTGTTCCTTGAAAAAAATGTCCCCCACTTCTCCTTTCTTAGGCTCCTTCTTATTCCATGTTCATTTTGATGCACATATCGTTGATTTGAATATAATTATTTTTCCTCTTGTTTTAATCTTTTGCTGTCCTCTTCCAGCTCCTTCACAGACTCCTGTGTCCTATAATACTGTGCGCTCTCTCCTGGAAATGCTGTGTCAATCTCCCCTCTGCAGAGCATGTGGGTTCGAGGGGGAGGGTGGCAGGGACAGGAGAGAGGAGAGCAGAGGAGAGGAAGGGGGAGGAAAGGAGAAAAATGATTAGAAAAGAGAAAGAAAGAAAGAAAGAAAGAAAGAAAGAAAGATAGAAAGAAAGAAGAGATGAAAGGAGCTAGGGAGAGGAGAGGAGGGAAGGGTAAGAGAGGGCCTGTCACTTTCTCCTCTGTGTCTCAATAAGCTGTGGCACTGTTTTAATTACACCTGGTGCGTCCATATAAGTGAATGAGATTACATTTGTCTTGTGAATGACAGTCAACATTCATAACCTTCCACTTTCAGGGGAAAATGGTACTGCAACAGGTGAGAAAGGAGGAAGATAAAGTATGCATCGTTGAAAACCAATGGTCTGGCTATCACTGTAGTATAAAACAAGTGTCCACACTGAAGCTACACAGTAAGATCCTGGGGATTAATTTAAATCAGAGGATTTAACTGTTTACTCTAATAGGACAATAGGGTGTGCACTATTTTGCATTAGCATGGTCACACCATCACAAGGCTGGAAACAGAATCACATGTACGTTCCCCCAGCACACAGTAGAGCCATGGTATGGGATTTTTGCTGGTGGTGCAGTGAGAACGTTGACTGTCAGAGCTGACTGTCAGAGCATGTTAGTATTTCAACACAGTCAAATACACGCATCCCTATGGCACCGACAGCTCTCTGCTGAGCCTGGAGGGCACATATCCGCTCTTTTTTGTTTTTTACATAACTAATCCATACTACATTATAATGTTATGACGTTATGGTAGTTCAGAGGCTTCTTCTGACATGTTTTCTCCTGATAAACAAGTTTATTTATACTTGTTTGATTTAAACTTTTTCATTTTTTCCAGCTGGTTTATGTCATGTACTGGCGGCAGTATACATTTGAAGCTTAATTCCTACCTTCTAGGGGAGTTCCGTTTGTGATTGATATTAATAAGTGGATCTGTCATGTACTGTATGTTCCCTATAGATATAGGTCACAAATGGCGGGTGAGACTTTATCCAAGGTGATGTGTGTATCAGTGTACACATGCTGGCTCAGAACTACTATTATATAACTTGTATAGGATAAAGGCAAACGCACAAGTTCAGTAAAAGGATTGTGTGAATGAAGTCTCACATACACAGAGGTTCTTTGCCAGGTTCAGTTATTTAAAGCTTCGGGAGAGAGATGCTCATCGTCTGGAATTACTGATAATTGTTATATACAGTAGCTCTAATCTAGATACAGTAGTAATGACATGTGTAATCTTTTTTTATTTGGTTGAGTGTCTCCTTTCAATGCAAATATCAAGTATCAGAATACAGAAGCTGAGAGTGGAACTCACAACAAACTTGACACCGTGGGTAGCATAACTTGAAGTGTTGACACAGATGTAATGAAGGCAAATCAAGACTGACACTTCCAAATTGTCTTAACTGGAAACATCTGAGAAACATTTTGTTAGTCTCCAACACCATTTGAATGTACTGTATGAAATGAGCAAATCCGTTTCTATGGAAACTGATCCTTTTTGCCTCCCTCCAGATTCCCCACTGCTCTCTCTCTCTCTCTCGCTCTCACTCTCGCTCTCTCTCTCTCTCTCTCTCTCTCTCTCTCTCTCTCTCTCTCTCTCTCTCTCTCTCTCTGCTGTAAAATATAGAGTAGGGGTGGCCTCTTTTCAAATTTCTCTCTCTTTCTGAATTGGAGGGTGGGTGGGTGTCTGTCCACATATGACAAATTCAGAGTGGAACGAACAAGGGGGTGGCAGCAGGAGATACAGTACAATCTTCTAGGTAGCAGAGAATACAGAGGTAAATCAAGGACAGCAACACGAAGGAATGAAATTAAAGGAGAAATGAACTGTAAGAAAGTTCTGGAAGGACAACAGGTGCTGTTAGATTCTATGCACAAGGCATCCATGTTTTGCGGGTAGCAAATCTCTGTGACATTTTCTATTGTGTTTCTACCATGTCTATAATACATTATAAACATACTTAGCAAACATATATGCGCATGCACTCAAGTATATATATACTTCAAGTATAGATGCATTATAATTTGCTTAACAATGTACTGTATAATTACAGCTATAAGTACTCATAATGATTTATAACAATTATCATAACACATATAGATCATATTATTATGACTTATAAGGTCAATAGGCCTATTATAATACATTATACTTGCTACTTAAGTAAAGTAATGACATTCCTTGAGGTGTAGACAACAACGTTGTTCTTACTTAAAGCACCCAATGACCCCTTATAATAATGCATTATAGAAAATATTATAATGTATTACAATGTATAATGTACTAGAACGGTTCCCGTTAGGAACCATGCAAGTCGGACATTGATCAGGCCAGGAAATCACAATGGGAAAGACAGAGGAGTCAATAGAACAGAGAGATAGTACTGAACAATGTAATACCATATAATAATAATAATAATAATAACCAAGACATTTAATGCACCTTTATTACACCAATGAGCGAAAAAAAAATTTTTTTACACCAACACGGTTTATTGTCTACAAAAGTCAAATCAAATCAAGCTAGACAGATTGGTTGAAAAGTTCAAACGTTGGGCTAGAAATACATGCATGTTGACATGTGTAGAAAAACGAGAGCTTGAGGTTATTTTTGTCCTGATTTATATTTATATATTTATATTTTATCCATTGTAAATGGGTTTTGAAATCTATTCAGAACCTTGTCATGTTTGTGTCCAGCTTAAAAATAGTATATATTGTGGAACTGGCTTTTCTCTAAGCTACTATAGCTCCATGTATGTGTTCCCAACTGAATTTACAATAAAACCTTTGCTCTGATTCTAAAGTATTTATTCTCTGCTTTCAATACAAATTGAAACATGGGTTTAAAGGCCTAATCCTTAATCCAGTATTCAAACGGGTCGACCTGCTGATGAAAACAAAGACGTTGGATGAGAGACATTGTGTTACACTCAAATCCTTTTATCGGACCTTTTGATAAGTGGAATAATTATTTTATGTTCTATCCATATGGTCACTTCATGGGCACAAGGACAATTTTCCGTTTAACACCTCCCTGATGATTTGTGGTGTTCCATGGTATTCTGTTCTTGGCTCTGGTAGGAGTATTGGTAATCAATGTCGAAATATGGTGGAGACCATGTCACAGTGGACATTGCTGCCTTTTTTCTCTCATGAGGAACAGGGAGATCATGTGGCAGGGATCAGATAGACATGTATCAATTGCAGAAAACACACAGGGACCGTAGTTTCTGTGTCCTATGGCAGAGAACATCAGAGTACAACGGAACTGGAATTATTATATTTGTATGAAATAAATATGTTTGTGTTACTCTTACTTCTAGGTCATTTAAAAGAAGAGGGTTAAAGTGCTGTATCCAGGCTGCATGAATTTGAAAAAGATGAAAGCTATTAATTACAATAGTATATGAAAGCCTCATTCAACAAAAATGCAGCCTTTCACAGCTAGAGTGGAGTGAGCACTCCACTCTAAGTAGTCCAAGTACAGTATAATACAAAGCCAAGGTCATAGAAACAGAGGTATAATGGGAGTCTTCACTACAGCAGTAGATTTGAGTAAATTTGAAGTGGTAGTCTGCTGGGATTCCCAACTCTGTTATACTCAGGCGTGACTCCGTTGTATGACAAAGTATAAGCGCACCGTAGCACTGTGTATGGTGTGAAACAAATGTGGAGTGAGGCTGAGAGATAGTGACAAACAATGAGACAGTCAAGCCTAATTTACACTCTGTCATACAAAGTGACACGATGTGTCTCATTTTTCAATGTTGTCAGTTATTTTCAACGGGGTGACAGTCATATAATGATGTATACATTAGGCTTTAGTCAGTCAGTCAGTCAGACAGTCAGTCAGTCAGACAGACAGACAGACAGACAGACAGACAGACAGTGTCCATAAGACGTGTGCGTGCGTGCATGTGTGCGTGCGTGCGTGCGCGTGTGTGTGTGTGTGTGTGTGTGTTGAACGCCAGGTGATCATTTGTTTTTAACATACCCATAGCCTTATATATTCATGAGAGAATGTGAAAATAGCATTTGATCAGCACTTCAAGGTAATACATTAACAGTACTGTCAACGAGGAACAATCCCGGCAAATGAAATGGTATAGTCCCGTTGGGATTTCCCGCCAGTGTGGTGAGAGCTGACTCTGATGTAGGCAGATATTTCCTCTCTGGTGTTCCTCTAGAGGCCCTGCAGTGATTCCTGTCTGCAAACACTATGTGCATCAAACACAGGATGAAAGCAAGCAAGAGTGTTGTATGCTCAGTTAGGCTGACAGAATTCTTTTGAAGGAATTGAGTTACAGTTGGTGGAAAAAGTAATGTTTCTCATGAAGGTTAGGATCAAAAAGTGGGTGATTACATTTTCAGAAAATGTAATATTTGTGTTATTTACTGTAACAAGGCCTCGTGCAAATCCAGATTATAATCACTGGTCAAGTAGGGGGAAGGGAGGAGGAGCGAGGGACAGGGCCTTTCGGCCTGGCGGAGACAACAAGACAGAAAGTGCAGTAGACTTCATTTAACAGAACTTGAAAGGGTTTGTGGGTAAAATAGACCTTCCTTGAGGATGACTCACTGGTGCGTCATTAATGCCACGCAGAGCATCATGCCACCTTCCATTGCACGAGCGCCTGCCTGGTAGAGCAAGTTTGTAATTGCATAGCTTAGCCTACTTACTTACCCGATATTAAGGATTTAATGGCAGTGGTGGAAAAAAATAAATTTTTTACTTAAGTAAAAGTTTCAATACTTGCAATGTAGAAATACTCTGTTACAAGTAAATGTGAATTAAAAATGTACTTGAGTAAAGGTACAATTAATACATTTAAAGTACCAAAAGTAGAAAGTACTCATTATGCAGAGTGTCCCATTTCACAAGTTTTCAAATGTATAACATGTATTAAAATAGCAGATCTACAAGCTCACAATGTGTTGCATCGTGATGCATTGTGAGCTTGTAGTTCGGCTATTTTCAAATGGCCAAAATGTATATAGGGCCGAAGTGGTTAATGTAATAATAATCAAAATCTACAAAATAATAGTAACTATTTTCAATTAAAGAAAGTTTTCCAAGAATCATGCGAGTTTAGTTATTTACATAGAGCAGTGGTTCTCAACCAGTAGTCCAGGGACCACCAGTGGTCCTTGAGGGGTTTCCAGGGGGTCCTCAGCCAAATTAAGTTAGGAACCAAATTGACCCTTATATGTCTAACGGGTCCATTTGGTTCCATTTGTACACTCTCAGAGTTAATTAAACACTGATGATGATGATACAGTGTAGATTGGGACCCCCAAGAAATCAAAATGGTTGAGTCCCTGGCACATCTTTTCAAATGGTGGTCCCTGGGCTAATATGTGTCAATTTGGGGGTCCTTGATGCGAAAAGGGTTGAAAACCACTGACATAGAGGTTATTTACCGCCTCACTGACGGCAGAGTGTCGCCATCTGCTGGAATATGTGTAGTTGTACCTCTCAGCTCGGTGATTGGCGGCACACATCAGCCTAACGGACCAACCCAACTGATCTCCCCGCCCATAGAGTTATAACATATCCCCGCCCCTGGAACACGGACGGATGGAGTCAGTCTACTGTTTCTACTGTCAGCCACGTCACCGACACAACAACTTTTTTGGGACCATTCATGCGGCCGAATTTGCCTGTTGCGGAATTGCAAGGAATGTATTTGATGATCGCGAGTGAGCTTTGAGCTAGGAAAGCTCTGTAACCTAGCCTAATATAGCTTATGTTTCTCGTAACGTATAGCGCCTCTAGTTTTGTCCATCGCAGTATACTTTGGAGATTAAAAAAGACTATTAGATATTAAACGACATCAGACAACCTATTGACTACAGCGTCAAGCTTTCCAGACGTCTGTTTGTAGGGCACAGGATTTGCAAAATGAACATCTTTCGCCTAGCCGGTGACGTGTCGCATCTGGTAGCTATCATTATCCTGTTCCTGAAGATATGGAGGTCCAAATCCTGTGCTGGTATGTTGTCATGAAGTTATGTGTTGTTGTTTAAATCTAGTAGCCTAGTCGATCACTTTTTACAGAGTGATTATATATATATATAGTCACCAATAATCTTGCAGCAGAGACTTACTGTGCAGGCCATTCGTTTTTTTGAGTGTCGCTTTGGGCCCATTTATTGCTGACTTATACTGTAGCCTATGCCATTATTTAGATAGATGCTACCTATAATTGAAAGACTTGCAAATGAGCACATGCACTGAGTGACGCACTATATACTGTAGATTGAAACATTTCGTGATCACAAGTCACTATAACGTTCAGGAGAAAGCATCATAACATTGATGGTTGCAATGGTGATCAGCAGTTCTGCACTTGTGTCAGCTACGTGGCAAACCCGGACGTTGTAACTATGGCAACAGTGGCCCAAACGGACCATTAAATTGAGCTTACTTGGCAGACCTAGACACCTTTTAATATAATATAAAGTAAAACGTGATCAACTTCTCTTCTGATCATTGGAACTTGTTGCCATTGAATTGCATGAAGATGTGCATATAACTATCTATGCAAGCTATTTGAAGAATGAGCCAAAACTATCAGTCTGAGCTTGTAGAGCTGCTATTTTCAAAGATTTGTCTTTTTTTTTTTATCTTTTCAAAAGTTTCGCATATAATGACATGCCAAAAATAGAGGCCAGGGTTAATGTGGTTAAAAGTGATTTTTGGAACTTGTGTATATACAGTCCTTTTTGTCTCCCTGTAGGTATCTCTGGGAAATCTCAGGTGCTGTTTGCACTAGTGTTCACCACAAGGTACCTGGACCTATTCACTGCCTTCATCTCCATCTACAACACAGTCATGAAAGTAAGTGTGTGTAAGAGCTTAGAACACACACGCACGCGCACGCACGCACGCACGCACGCACGCACACACACACACACACTTTTTGGATGTTAGTGAAATATGCAAACTACATTTCAGAAAGGTTTGAATTATGCAATGCAAGTACTTACATGTGCACATGTAGGTACTATAATAATACACGTCATTCATCATTGTTGCATCTTAAGGAAAGAATACAAAGTACACATCACAGTGGTTCGCCCTGTGCATACAACCTTCACTCACACTCCTCGTTCCTGCCTACATGCACGCACACACAGTCGTACACACACACACACACACACACACACACACACACACACACACACACACAGCTCAGTACCGTCCCTGACTAAATGGATCTCTTGTCTACTAAATGAAAGTAATATTCATATGAATGGTGCTCTCCATGCCGACAGTATGTCAGTTCTTAACTCCATGTCTCTTTCTCTCTGCACTTTGCTGCCAGGTGGTGTTCCTGGGTCTGGCCTATGCTACAGTGTACCTGATCTACATGCGCTTTAGGAACACGTTTGACTCAGAGAACGACTCGTTCCGTGTGGAGTTTCTGCTGGTGCCTGTCACTGGGCTGTCGTTCCTGGAGAACTATGCTTTCACTCCACTGGAGGTGAATATTATACAAGTGCTTCCTCTGGTTCAGGTCAGACTACAAAATGAAAATGTTGGCCTACTTCTGACAGGCCCCGCATGACATGAGAGCTACTTTGCCTTGATGAGTTTGGGTCCCAGAGTAGACTGCACTTGCTAAATTTGAGCCCAGGACAGAAACAGATGTAAACCCCCTGTGTTACATTTGTAAGGGTTCAGAGCCAGGACATGCGATTAAAAAAAATTAAAACAAAATAAAAATTGAATGTTTTAAAGGCCAAATCCTGGATTGTTATAAATTAGGGATGTATTCACATTTGTGTTACCAAATCATAAATCAAAAGCTACAGCATTACAGCTCCAACATACTGCAAATGCATATACATACAGTACATATATTATATTATACTAGACCATACCCGGTCGACGCATCCGTGGGGGGATATGCGCACATGATCTGGCAACCCGGGAGGCGACATTCTTTCACACATAAACGCTAATAAGAAGCTGAGATTTGATGAAATTGAAAAACGGGCTTCACAGTTAAGTTCAGATGGTAATGGTCAATGGCTGTGTGCAAAATCAGAGCAATTGCTTGCTCCAGCCACTGAGGAGAACCGGAGAACCGGGTAGCTTCACCACTACAGACACCACTACAGACAGAGGTTACTAGAATTATAGTAGGATATATAGTATTAAGTATTTCTTTAATCCTTCCAAGTCAGCCATCCCACCCATGACCCAAAATTGCATTATAAAACAAAATATAAAGACGCCTAGCTGATTCAGTCGCCTGTCCTAGAGAACAAAAAAATCTCTCTACTACCATTTTTTTTGTGGTGGAGCTACCTATTTCTTTATGTTTGTATCACTCATTAGGAATTTAAAAGTTTGAACTTATGATATATTTAGTCCATGTTCTTTATCCATATTTAAATGTTAATGCTAGACCGAACAAATGCAACTAGTCGCAACTCCTTGCAACAACAGTTTTAAGGTCAGACCGCACCAATGCAACTCCTTGCAACTGCCATTGGGGATAATGGTTGCAAGTAGTTGCCTGTTGCAAGGAGTTGCATTGGTGCAGTCTGACCTTAAAACTGTTTTGTTGCAAGGAGTTGAGACTGGTTGCATTGGTGCGGTCTGGCCTTTAAGTACATCGGCAAGTCTGCTATTGTTTGTTTGATTTATTCAGCACAGATTGTAGGAAAGCTGAGAGAGAGACTACATAGGAGATGTACAGTATACACCCTAGGCCAGCAGGGGGGGTTGTGGTTCCATAGGAAAGGATCTTAACCATTGTACCATTGATAGACATCAAATCAGCTCTTCTAAAAACAATATTGGACTACTTTGATATCAGCAATCATAAAGTTACATAGAGATAAATGGGACTGCCTCCCAAAAAAGCTTACATACCTATATCCCATTCCTTTCAATGTCGCATCCCCAGATCCTTTGGACCTTCTCCATCTTCCTGGAGGCGGTGGCCATCATGCCTCAGCTTTTCATGATCACCAAAACAGGCGAGGCAGAGTCTATCACCACCCACTACCTGTTCTTCCTGGGTCTCTACCGCGCCCTTTACCTGGCCAACTGGGTGTGGCGCTACCACACAGAGGGCTTCTTGGATCAGATCGCTGTGGTGTCTGGCGTGGTGCAGACCATCTTCTACTGTGACTTCTTCTACCTTTATTTCACAAGGGGTGAGTTAGGAGGTGACAAATGAAGACGGAAAATGGAGATGAAATTGTGCTGTAATATAATATTGTAATGTAAACAGTAAAATCCTTAACGTTAATCGAGTATAATAATTTACCCGTACCGGCCTATTTGGGTCCATTTTCACACTGTCAGACTTAAATGTACACAATATAATTGTATTGTGTATGTAGGTGTTTTACATTGTGTGTAGTATTTTGTGCTACTTGGCAATACAATGTCTGTGATAATACAACATCTGGTTCTAATCAAGTAGTGTGACAGATTGAGAGCTGTGTTTTACTTGCTACTGTATAACAAAACAGCTAGAGTTGCTTAGCAATGTATATATAGTCTTGCATAAATCAGAGATATCTACCTACTTGCATGTACAATATATGTCTGTCTGGTGACATATACATTCAATAAGCAATTTGGAGATTAAAAGTATAACTGCAAAATATGAAATCAGATGTGCATAATGGTTGTTTATTCGCAATACTGAAGTAGTGAATACAAGTGAATACTACCGCGATTTCGATGATCGACTTGGCAATCACAGCTGGGATTTTATTCGTCATAACACACCCTCTTGTGTTCTTTTGCTTAAATTGCATATTGCATAGACATTTAAAAGGCAATTGTTTTATGATATTCACCTCAAATGTTATCCAATTATGTTGTAATTACAGGAGCTTTTCCCCAGTAGTAGACACAAACATCCTGTCATAATTTTCTCTCCTCTGTCCACAGTTCTTCGAGGAAGTGGAAAGATGAGCCTGCCTATGCCAGTTTAACAAGAGTGTGCCATGTGTTCAAACCGCTACCATTCTGTGCCTGCTACAGTTACACAATGGAACACATACCATACCCATCAACTATTGTCAGCGGTGGGACTAATGGTCTATAGGACCGTGATTGTGTGTAGGTCGAGATGAGAACATACACACTTTGTGTGTGTGTGTGTGTGTGTGTGTGTGTGTGTG
The DNA here is from genome assembly GCF_963454915.1 of Gymnoscopelus microlampas. NCBI lineage: Eukaryota > Metazoa > Chordata > Actinopteri > Myctophiformes > Myctophidae > Gymnoscopelus > Gymnoscopelus microlampas. The sequence goes on from NC_139948.1 coordinate 27,531,523, forward strand.
TGTGTGTGTGTGTGTGTGTGTGTGTGTGTGTGTGTGTGTGTGTGTGTGTGTGTGTGTGTGTGTGTGTGTGTGTGTGTGTGCGTGTGTGTGTGCGTGTGCGTGTGAGAATGTTTAGAGGCTTGCGTGAATGCATGCCTACAGTAGCTGTAGTGGTAAAGCAATTGTAATGTACAGTATGTTTTTTTTATAGGATTCAAAAGTGACTACAATTGTGTGCATGTGGAACCTAGATATGATTTCAGACAGCTGAAATGGTACTGTGGGAATTGTGCATTTGTTCCTTCTTTATTTTCCCCCATGGATGCTGAGATAGACTGTCCCGTTAGAGACCATCAAATGCAGTTTGTGGGATTTATCTTGTTTTCATACCAATGCTTAAAATGCTGGACCCACAAAAAAACTGTAAATATGGTTGGTTGGTTGGTTAAAGCATATTGTACAACCCTCAGGTAGTCTAAAATACATGTCTTCCTGTACAGTAGCCTACATGTCTTTAGTTTTGACAGGGTATACTCATACCTGTATTAAGGCTATGGGTGTGTCTAGCTTTACAGATTACCCAAACGTTTTTGAATCTCAACGTTGCAAAATTTGATATTGCCAAGGGACTAGTAACCTTGTGAATGGGGAACCCATAAAAATATGTCAGAACCTGATTTTGTGTCACTGATTCAGCCAAATGATGACTAGTTGAACATTTCACTGTATTTTGATTCACTTGAAATGACCACAGTACACAAAATGCACAAGTGACTATTTTAACAATATCATTATCACCACTATGAATCTGTTTCTCATGTACAATAACTACATTTAGACCACATATCACAGGGTCTATAAGATCATCATTTGGGATTAGGGTCCGTGCCCCTAATGAAATTCAATAAGGGGTAAGTGACCTGCAAAATGATATAAGAAACATACCTACATTGCATACATTGTACTTTAAGTTTGTAACTCTGGCTGTGCCCAGAAGTATTTGTCTTCTTTCACTCCACATTGTTCGGATACAGGTCCAGTGGGCACCTAAACCTTGTGGGCACCTCAACATTAAATTGGCTGTTTTTTACTTATTGTAAAACATAATAAATTTATGCTTTGGAAATTTGTCAGAAATAGTATACATGATTTTTAACCCATTTAGACCTGAGGCCGATTCTAAAAACGCCTTCTAAATCCTAACCTAAGTTTACTAAAAAACGTATTTTCAAAAAAGTAAAAAAGATGAATGCTGCTACAGTATATCAATCTGCTGCTCTGGATTGAAAGGTAAAAAGACGGTTACAACAGATCTAAACATCATTATCGGGCCTAAATTTACCCTTGAACTTCTTGTTTATCCCCAAAATGACTGCAAGTTTTGTAACAATTTGTAGCATTTGTAGAAATATTGGCCTTAAATGCAATAAAAACATGTAGTTGGCCCCCCATTTGTAAGGCCCCAGTGTTCTCAGGGGCCCACTGTTCCAGTTACCCAATGGAATGTTCCAGTTTGCCACATCCTGTAAACAAAGTATTTTGTCTTTAATGCCAAATATTACTTACTTTTTGTACTTCATTTGTCTATTCTCTTTTGATATACAGTATGTCAAGATTATTCTTTCAATGGGAGCAAAAAGGGCTAGGCAATTTGTGATGTCATAGATAAAACCAAAGATTTGAGATAAACTCTGCAGAGATACAGTAAAACAATTGTTTACACAAACCTTTATTGTTCACTTCATACCCCACTTCTACATGTAAGTAAATCTTTAATGGCATGTTATATAATTATATTCAACATCTTGATATGTTGTAGACAGAGATTTCTGGCGCACCTTTACAAGTATGGTACATATTCTGAAATATATAGCTTTTATTAACATGGACAATGAATTTTATTGCGTGGCGTTGATTAACTTAATTGTTAAATCTATTCTTTATTCGGACCCCCATTAGCTTCCGCTGCCTCGGTTGCAACACGCTAAGAAAGACTACACGCAGTACTGTGCACTGCGCGCACGCACACACACACACACACCTCTATAACAGTATAACATCAGAGATACAGTTAAGTCATTAATCACTGACAGATGTATTTGTTGTCTTCATACTGTAATTAAGCAAACCATGTCATTGTCTCACACAGGTTAGTATCATGGGATCAGGCTAATGTATGATGTATTCCATACAAATAACACAGTGAGGGAATTATCAGCTATCTTCACTTTACACACCACCAATAAATGTTAGTGACTTATAAAAGACCATAGGCCCCAGCTTAATGCCATCTACTCCCTGATTTAACACTATAGTGAGTGCAGTCACACAAACCTTGCTCTAAAGTCCATGTCTCAGTGGAGTAGGCTTTTGCGGTGTTTGTACAACACTTTACTTCCTTCTCTGACTGCACCACTCACCACTTTGGCAGCTGAACTGACTGTCATAGGACTCGTGGCCAAAGCTGCTGCCTTCTGCACTACCTTCGCCTTCTTCAATACTACCTTCCCCTTCCCTTTGTCTTTACCCATGATCCCTGCCCCCTCTGCAGCCCCTCTGCCAAGTGCAGTCATCAGCTCACACCAGAACAGTTTCTCCTCAGTCTTCCTAGCAACCTCTATCTCCCTTCTCTCTTCCTCTTCCCTCCTTTTTCTCCTCTCGGTGCCCTTGTCTTCTACCTCCTCCGCCTCTCGCCATGTGGGCATGTCACCTCTTGCTGCCAGAATTGCTTCCCGTGCCTCTCTGATGGCTCTCTCTGCTTCCTCAAACATCTCGTTGCTATAGCAACTGCCTCCGTTCTCTGCCACCATCTTTTCTACCTTTTCCAGCAGCTGCATGACCTGCGGCTGCGGTGAGCATTTCGGCGACCCGTCCTGTCCCCCGCATTCACCGCTGTTGTCAAAGACGTGGTACCCCCCTTGGCAGCTGTCGACGAGAGCCGACAGCTCATCGCTCTCCTTCAGGAAGTCTTCGATGCTCTTCCCCTGCAGCTGGTCTCCCCATGTGAACAGCACCATGGTGAACCTGGTTGCTTCAGGCCCAAATGTGGCCTTGATCCACTGCAAGGTGTCCCTTTCCTCCTGGGTGAATCTGCCTAGTTGGATGGTCAGCAAAAATGCGTGGGGTCCCGGAGAGGCCAGTGACACACACCGACCCACCTCCGCTGTCACCGCCTGGGGAGAGACGCACGTGTTGAAGAACCCTGGGGTGTCGATTATGGCAATGCTTCGCCCATTGACCTCCCTAGTCTGCCTCTCGCACTGAGTGGTGGCAGAACACGGCGACAGTGCGACCCGGAAGGGCTTCCATCCCATGATGCTGTTGCCGGAGGAGCTTCTGCCAGCGCCCGTCTTCCCCACCAGAACAATTCTTAGGTCACCACCAGTACTGGACTCTACAGGCACCTCAGAGTCTGTGGCATCACAGTGAAACAATTTATTATCAACACCAACAGCGCTGTTATTTCCAGCAAATACTGTAAAACTGTATGTATCAATTTATTTCCTCATCATTTTATTATTTCTAGACCATTGGCCATTTTAGGATATATATATATATATATATATATATATATATATATACACGTGTGTGTATGTATATATGTATATGTGTATATATGTGTGTATATATATATATATGTGTATATATGTATATATATATATATATATGTGTATATATGTATGTATATATATATATATATATATATATATATATATATATATATATATATATATATATATATATATATATATATATATATATAATAAAACAATAGATAGCAGACCACATTGTCCTATGACTATGGACCATCGGAGTCCCATTGACAGCGTTCGTACCTTCAGCTGACGCTGCACATTCCAGTGACGCCATCCTCCAGCGAGCTCACGAGAGGACACAGCGAAGTCACAAACTATAGCTACGTTGTGTACCGTATCGGTAAATGATAATCTCTAGCCTATATCACAGGACAAAGATTCCGTAGATATGTTAAATATTTACCATTATTCTAGATACAAGCTCTGTTCTCTCCAGTATTGCGAAATAGATTCTTTCATTTGCTTTCAACCAAGCTGCGAACGGCATTCCTGGTGCTGCTGCAGCCCATGATGTCAAATGAGGAGAGATGTGTGTATGTGGTATGTGCGGACGCGGACAATTTTGGGCAGTGGTGGAAAGTAACTAATTACATTTACTCAGGTACTGTACTTAAGTACAATTTTGTGGTAGTTTTACTTTTCTTGAGTATTTCCAATTTTCAATGCTTTTACTTCTACTACTTTTGCTTCACTACAATTATTTGAAAAACTTTAGTTACTAGTTACTTTGTAGATTTTGATCATTATTAGGCTACAAACACATACAGTAATCACTTCAGGCCTATATATATTTCGGCCATTTGAAAATAGCCGATCTACAAGCTCACAATGCGTCACGATGCAATGCATTGTGAGCTTGTAGATTTGCTATTTTCAAAAGTTTTTTGGGGAAAACTTGTGAAATGGGACATGCTTAAAGAGTAGCCTTTACTTTTGGTATTTTTTGATGCCAATACGTTTGTACTTTTCTTTTACTCAAGTACATTTTTAATTCCGGACTTTTACTTGTAAACAGAGTATTTCTACATTGCAGTATTGATACTTTTACTTATAAGTAAAACATTTGAGTACTTTTTCCACCACTTATTTTGGGCGTCAGCGTATTTCATGAATCGATTCTTGAAATATAGCCTAGTTTTTGCATCATCTTTCATAAAACAACAATATATTAACACAGTTCCAAGTTAAACATTTATTTAAAGCATAAAACAAACCTTACCTATTAAAGGTACAGTGATATTTTTCGTTAAAATACGTGTTGAGCTCTATATTCTGATAGCAATCATTTATGCTGTAGAGCAGTGGTTCTCAACCTTTTCAAGCTGTGACCCCCCAAAATAATCATATTTGAACAGGGGACCCCCCTAAATAATCATATTAGAACTGGGGGCCCCCTAAATAATCATATTAGAACTGGGCAGCCCCCAAAATAATCATATTTGGGGACCCCTCTCACCCTGACAAGCACTTGGAATTGTAGGAGTTGAGCCATTACATTTAGTTTGACTCGGTTCCACAGATAAATATTGTGAAATGGCAGATCTACAAGCTCAGTGAGCTTGTACAGTAGATCTGCTATTTTCACAATTTTAGTATAGTTAGTTGATTACTTCTGATGCAGCAATGGTCTTTTTTCCATTTCATTAAAAAAAAATGAGTTATTAAAAAGGTCTTAAAAATCCTTAAATTGTCACTTTACTGTCATCTGAGGACCCCCCCAAAATCATGTGGGGACCCCACTGGGGGTCCCGACCCACAGGCTGAGAAACACTGCTATAGAGTGTTTGTTCACTAACAGGGGTCCCTGTCCCCCCAACTCTAGTCTTTAGTAAATAGAAAGAAAATGCATTTTCATGTCGGGATAACAATTTTATCCAATCAGGAGAGGGTACAACATGTTAATTGGGAATTGATGACAAAGAACTGAGCAGACAAAATTGGAACTGGAACACTATAAATTGAAGCTGACAAATGGGTAATCTCTCTTGATTAGCTAAAATTGGCAACCCCGCTGAAAATATTATTGAACAAACACACTATAGCAATGATTACTATCAGAATAGCCTATAGAGCTTTAACTTTTTAAAGAAAAACCTTTTGTTTGAACCAAAAAATAGGCTAACACTTAACATTATCTTGAAATAATTCTATCATGACAATCAAGACACTTAAAATTGCTGAATTGTAATGTTTTTAAGTCATGAATAATCACGAGAGCATTGATGTGGGTAGGAGCTAAAACTTGTTAAAACTAGTTTTCTTATCCATTTTATCCGTTCCATTTAAAATATTTTTTGGTCCTGGATTATAGAATTTCAAAATCAGATGACACTTCCAAGGTTGTAGCCTCTGTCTATTAACCTGCACCCAATAAGAAAAATGATGATACAAATTATCAGTTGAACAAAGTTTTTGACCTGTTTTCAAATATCCACTTAAGTGTAATTTGTTAAATCTCACCCCATCCCTGCCACCACCCCTACATACAATATATACTACTAATATAGACCATTGAATTAACAGCATTATAATAGTATTATATTGCTATTGTTTCAGAGTGTGTGTGTATATATATATATATATATATATATATATATATATATATATACATATATATATATATATATATATATGATATCAATATCTTCAGTCCTGCAGGCGATGAGTGGCATTCTTCACTTTAGCCTTACACTGTAGTGGCTTCATCTCAAATTTTAATTGTAATTAAAGTAATTAAACCTCCTACTCTCTATATCAACTTGTAATTGTTCCCATCAGATTATCTAATGCACTGAATCCTATATCACAGAATAGATGTAACTATAGTAAGAGATAGGTAGAAGTTAATACAGACAGTTATTGGTACTGTAGGTACAGTATTGTCTGTGTCTAAAATAGGCTGTGATCTTGAGTTTGCCCTATAGTAGGTTGTTGAGGGGTAATTTTCAGTGTTTCAGTTATATGGTGTTATGAAAAGCTTATATCCAGTCTGTAATATTCAGAATAGCCAAGTAACTGGAGTTTAGAGTCAAAATGCTGATGAAACTTGAAGAAATTCCTTTGAGATTACAAGAGCCAAAAGTACCACTGAAAATGAAAGTAAAGGATGTCTGGCTTATTGTATACAGACAAAACTGATATCCTTATTGCAGTATACGAACAGATTTTCATGCATGCTGCCTTATGACTAATCTTATAAGGCATGTTTTATTACTTTGAATAACATTTTAACAAGTCGCTGTATATCGGCTATTTTTCCTATTTTAAAATGTTTTTCAAAATAATAAAACATGCCTAATATGATTAGTCATAAGGCATAAGACGCCGCACAAAATAGGGCCCTTTGTGTGTTGTAGAATAAGGATGTTGATGAAGATGTATCCTTAATGCTTACAATGACCCAAAAATCTGTTTGTGTGAGCAAACTGCAGCACCATCTAGAAAAATAAAATGTCCTTCCCTGTAGGCTCAGAGGCAACATCAGGGATTTAGTGGTCAGGATGTGTGCCTGAAGTCACCATGCTGTGCTGAAAAGTTTGGCAAGTTATCCAGGCTCGTAAAATACATCATCAGGACGTGTAAGAGGAGCTGTCCCACTCCACTTGGCTCCTCAATGGAATAAAGTTCCCCTTGTTGGGAAGCGGCATCATCGCTGCTTCCTGTGGGGGTGAATCCCATCTCACAGCAGACGTGTCTTGACCCGGCAAAACTGTGGTCTCACAGACCGCCTCTTCCCAACCAAGTTCTGCTGTCCCACTGTTGCTGTCACTGGGACAGATGTCCGAGTGTGAGAGACTCTCGGCTTCGTTTGTCAACTCTGAGCTTTCCAAATCAAACAATGCAGGGCTTTCACCAATCCCCAGCCCAAAGCTCTCAAGCATTTCCAGAACAGATGGTGTCGCTGGGTCACTCGGAAGACTCTCTTCATCTATGCGACTTAGTGTGGGCAAGATATGCACCAGTTCTGCCATCTCCATGGGTTCGATCACCTCACTAATACTGGGTGGAATATCGGTCTCCACGCTGTAGGGCTCTGCTTCCACCAAAGCATCATATCCCACATCCGATTGGCTGACGACAGCGGGTTCTATTACCGACTGAATTAAAGCGCTTTCGCATCCTAATTCCGATTGACCAATGGTGGTCAGGTCCATGGTTGATTGGGCGTTGACATCAACGGGGTACCCCCCCTTAGCCACACCCTCCATTAAAACCATAGCAGCCTCTTCCTGAACGACCAACAGGCCTCCTGCTGGAGTGGAGACCTCAACACTGACAACATTTGCAGGGCTCATGCTGACTAAGGTCTCTGAAAGGGAAAGACGTTCAAATAAGTTAAGATCTTTTTTTCAGACTTCTATGTCTTCACAGTTCTCTGCTGCAGAATGTTTAACATAACCTTGAATAGGTCTTGTGAGAGTAGACAAGGAGATTTATTTTCATATTAGGATCGTCATAATCCTTAATATCATACCTGCGACAGTTCTCTGTGCTTGTAGCCGATGTGGCCAAGTCAGTCTGGCAGTCAGACTCCCCTCCTCTTCCTCTGTGTCAGGAGGTGGAGGAGGGTCTCCTCCCATCACCAGGCCCAGGGGCACCGCCCCCACCCACTGCCTGGACCGAACACACTGCAGACAGTCCATGATCCAGCGGGAATCTCGCCACACTGCGTCAAGACGCTACAGGAACAAGTTCAAATGTAATGGGATGGTTATGGTGCATGTATGAACAGCAGGATCTAAACTGAGTGTAGAGTGTGCTAGAGTTTGATGAAAAACAGGACCATGGTGATTTTCCAGACACTCCTACCAAACATATTTGAAGCTGTACCCAAACATGACAAATCATATACAGTCTATATTGAGAACAACATGTGGACATGGTATATTAACATTCACATTTGCTTCACTGAAATGTAATATAAATGTACAATGGCCCAAAGTTGGGGCAGTTGAAAAACCTTACTAGCATGAGACACGCAACGGATGGGCACATTTATTCTAGCCTGCTTGAGTTTGGTATTTTTGGGGCTTGTCGTGCGCCAGTGGGAGAAGAGGTTTAGGATGTTGTAGGTGGGGGGTGTAGTTATGGGGTATGTCAATTACAAATCAGCAGCACACTGGAATTTTGGTGTCAACAAGGAACACTATTTGTGTAATTTCACATCATCTGCTCATGGCGGCTGTTTGAAGTGCTGTAGATTTGACTATTTGATTGGCCATGATTGAGTCCACCTGCAACACACCCACTCACAATACGTTTATTCAGCCTAATCCAACCCATTTTACCACTGTGCCACAGTTACTCCAATCCACTATGCATTCAGCGCTTCAGGATGGTTTGCCTTTATCCCAAAAAATAGATTTTTACCTGTGACAGCTGAGTGATGTGGCCCAGACGTTCCCGAGACTCCTGTACCTCTTTGGTGTCCAAGGCCTCTCTCAGAGCCTGCTGGGCTAGATGGGTGTCCAGTTCCAGCCTTACCCAAGCCTGGCAATACTGGTACAGGAAGTCTCGCTCATACGTCCAGAAGTGAACTGGGTTGAGTCGAGGTCAAGGGAAGAGACAAACAAATATTTTAAAAACAGCAAAAGGTTTTAATTTTTTTTAAAGCAAAATTGTAATTGTAACATGACAGTTTTCATTCATACAAACCGTCTAACCCAGTATCTTAAACTTCAAAGGTTATGTAACAGTTTGGGCATAGTTTTAGATTTAAGGAATAATCTGAGGAGAAGTTTACCCTAAATGTATGCATATAGGCTGCTCTTCTGTCATGTGAGCCCCAGTTTGCTGAACACTTATTTAGAGATATAGCCGCTTTAGTTGTTCCAGATTTTTTTCTGTGTCCTCACTGTCCTGCACTGCTGTTCTAATTGTCCACCCTCAGGTACTTGGAGTTGCTCTGCAAAAGTAGCATATGTGCAGTTTGCAAAGTCCTCTCTAGCACTGATGCAACACGGATGCAAGATACAGGCGAGACCTCTCCAATGATTACCACTGTGGTTTACTGGTCTACTAATCCCCAAGAGAAACTGAGGAAAAAAGAAAGTTACAGACTACAGTAATAATATAGTAATATGTTTATGTATTGTCCCACTTAAAGTATCATTGGTACAAGTGGATTGTACGGTGCCATGTTTTCTAGAACTTACACAATTGGTGTCTTTATAATTTATTTATCTAAACTAAAATCATGTTGTTCTTTGAAACACAGGAATCCGTGAGCTCCTGTACTTACCCAGCTCAAAGACCTGCAAGGGCATGGTGAGGCCAGGCTCCTTAGTCCCCACCAGAGGCCAGTAACTGGAGCTGAAGTCCTCACTAGGAGGCAGCAGGAGCAGCATAGATACTTTGTCTCCAAACTGCAGGAGCTCCCGGGTATACACCCCATACTGATATGCCTGCAACAAGAACACACTGCATTGTAATCATGAAATAAAATGCAGATCTTGTGTTTCACAAACAGTAATTGTAGTAGTAGCATTATTTATGAATCATTTATTGCTGTTTGTAGCATCATTAATGTTGGAAGATAAATTCAACAATCAGTACAGTGGGCTGATTTGAGGTAATGGAGTGAAACCATGTTTACCCTGTAGAGGGGGATGTTGAGCTTCGTCAGAAGCAGAGTGACTGCTGCCCTCAGGGATCTACCAAACTCTCCAAGCCCGCTGCTCTCCATCAGGCTCTCGTCCTCGCCACTTAACAGGTTCTGAGCGCTGCCACCGGCCACTGTGCTGAAAACGTGGCTCTGTAGCCACGTCCATTCTTCCCTATCACACAAGGAGACGGTAGCCACAACAATCAGGAAGACGGAACATTCCTTAGACTATGAAATCTTTACAATAACTAGTGCGGGGCATAAGCATGCAGCAAGGTATATTCAATCTTAAACCCCACAAAATTAGCTTACTCCTGATGGACTGCATTGGGACGTTGCAGCTTTAGAGGCATTACCTGGACACATGAGGGTTATGGCGGACTCGTGTGTGGCAGAGCAGGTTTGGCAGCCTCTGTGGTACCAGAACCCTGATCTGTTCAACAGAACTGCACAGCTTCAGGATGCCCACGTACAGGCCTGGCTGGGCCCACTGAATACTGTGTCTGTGGAAGGACAACTTCTCCTGGAGAGAGAGAATGAGGGGAGGAGGGTTGTGAGAGAGATTGTTTCATTAGTTGTTTTCTTCCACTGTGGTTTGGTTTCTTTGTCTCGTTTTATTTGGCCTTGCTGATTGAATTCAGATTCTTTGTGGGATTATTTTGTGTTGCATAGAGCAGAGAGGAGAAGTTCTACAAACAAGTACATAGAGTCTACACAGTTCTCAATACATTTCTACAATCATTAAGTGCTCAGTAAGAGTGCTCTCTCTCTCTCTCTCTCTCTCTCTCTCTCTCTCTCTCTCGTGCAGACACACACTAAAAAACAAACACAAATTAACCTTGAGCTGCTCTGTGAGTGTGTCCATGGCTGTTGGCTCTGGTAGCAGAGGGGTTCTACCACGGTTCTTTTCCAGACGTGTCAGGGGCACCCAGTGGAGTGGAGGGTCAGGAAGGCTGAAAGCACAAGGCAGAACATTCATTTGGAAGCAAAACATGCATATGTAAAAAGCACAAAACATCAGGGCCTGTACTAACGTCACCGTAGACGTAAATAGATAGTACCCGCCAACAGCAGGTACTGCACTAGTAGTACTAATTGTCTTATCTCTGCCCGAGACCTACAGTATTAAACAAAAATGTTTAACCAGGAAGGTTTCCCAATGGACTGGCAGTGGTTTGGGATCCCATGTGGGAGATTTAGATTCAAATCCAGTTCGTTACACAATTTTTTGTTTAAAAAAAATGTTTTTATGAAGCACTCCCAATATGCCTTTTGCTTGACATCCACCAGGCACACAAGCATAAGTGCGCGCATTCTCATTGAAATGCATTGACCAGACATCCTGCTGTGGCCAAGTTTGGCTGGAACAGTCACGCACAAACCTGCACACGCAAAAAGCGTGTGTGTGGATGCTTTTTTGGTGGGTTCGAAGCGTTACTGGCTTTTAATGACCAGCAGCAGCAGGCAACACACTCACTGCTGGCTTTCCTTCACGGTCAACTAGTATACAACCTCTATATTGTACTTACGGTATATTATTCATATTTGTAAGTTATCGTAGCCTAATATTACAATCATATTTCATGACTGTATTATATAATGATGCTTTTTAACACTAACCTTGGAGGGTTTGGGAAGTCCTTGACAGTAACAAGCAAGACATTGCCCTGCCTGTCCTTCAGGGGTTCATAGTAAACCTGGCCCAGATCCACAGTCCCAAGGGACGACTGGAGAGACAGAAAGTGGAGAGGAAGATGAATTGGAAGACAGCAGCAATGAAATAATCGAACAGAAGAGAATGGAGATAGAGTAACATGCATGAGAGTAAACTAAAGCGACGATGGAAGAGCAGGAATAAGAAGAGAAGATGATTAAAAATGGTAATTAACTGCAGTTTAACCTTTTTTTGTAACATGAGCAATAAGCTGCTTAATGTCCTACCTGCAGCTGGGCGACAGCTCTCAGGATGTTGTGTCTATTCTGAAGGAGGGATGAGGGGGAGGAGTGAGCAGAGGAGAGGGCCTGTTGGAGCCAAGGAACCTGCTGCCACGCACATGACAGCTACAACACAGAGGTAAATGGAGAGATTAAAGGTACCAACATTTTACCATTAGATAATACTCAGGTAAACTGTTTACACTTTCAGTAAGATTTTACTGTGTACAAGAGAGAGTGAGACAGGAAACAGCGGGAGGGTGACAGGACTTGAGCTGGGCCCAAACCCTCAATGTTGCAATTATGTGGGTTGAGAGAGGGAGGGAGAGAGAAAGGGATAGAAATGTATTTCAATTAGTAGCAGCCTACACTTTATTACTGATATAATATCTTCAGATACATCTCAGTCTGTAAGAAGGTTGTGAACCCATTGCGTCCTGGCTTTTTTTATCCGTCTCTGCTCAATGGACAGCAGTTAACACTTACTGTCGTAAATATCCATAGAGCTCTGACACAAGGATGCATCAGCTTTGTCATGCTTTAATTGGTGGTTTAACGATGCAGTAAGTGATTTTCTTTTCAAATTCAATCAAATAAAGTGTTAAATGGGTCTATATTTTCATAGCAATGATTTATGTGTGTGTTTGTTCAGTAACGGGGGTCTCACTCTCTCTCCGGCTCTTTTTAGTAAACAATAAAATACATTTCAGGTCAGGACACCAATTTTATCCAATCAGGAGAGAAACCTCATAGGATGCAGGATAAACAAGTGAAATTGGAAGTAATGACACAAAGAAATGAGCAGACACATTTTAAACTGGAACACTATCAAACTGAAGCTGATAAATGGGTACTTTCTCTTGATTGAATGAAATTGGCAACTCACCTGAAAATGTATTTTCTGTTTATTAAAGAGATGGCGAGGCGGGTTGAACAACCAGTCAATAGCAATGATTTCTATCTGAAATAGGGCACCCAAAACACACCCGTGACTAATTCAGAGGCTTAACCTCTGAATTCAGAGTGCCAACCTTAACGCCCAGATAACGCACCTACCTCTCAATATTGGTGGGGGAACACCGGCGACACAATTTGATCCCTGCGTTATGTGTGCCATAGATCTAAATAGGGCCCTAAATGTGTATTGGAGGAGACATCACATGCGATTGTCTGTGCGGTGACAGGGATTATGTAATGTAATCATGTAATCCATTGAGGAATTGGCACTACAACTAAAATTGGGGAGAAAACAATGTATTAAAAGGGGGGGGGTAGAAAGAAAACCCTAACTGCATATATTGGCAACATCAGAGCTACTGACAGTTCACCTTGGCAAACCATAGGAAGTCCTGGGTGATGGAGGTGGAGCAGCACTGGATCTCCACTAATGGGAGTTGGTCCTCTGCTGTTAACAGGATGTTTTCCTTGTGGTAGAATATTGTTGCCAGGTACACTCCCCTAAGCAAGTAGATACCAAAAAGAGACCATGTGAATACAAAGGCAGAACAAATCAACAGGTCACATACAGTAATACAGAATATGCCCCCCGCCACCACACTCCTTCCTGGCCTTGTCACACACACTATCTAATCACAAAAAAAAGTGCCATTGGAATTGGAGTACCACTGAAATTAATAGAATATGTTTTTAAGTCAAGTCTAAATTAGAGAATATAAATAACTATTAAATCCCCCACCACAACAAGAGACCAGGAACAGAGGAACCGAACAGGCAAGACAGATTTGTCTTTACCTCTGCAGCAGACGAACAAACTTAGTAGCTGACTGGAACAGCTGTTTGATGCTTCGGGTCACAGACAGGCGCTTGGTGGGGCTCAAGGGCTTAGAGTTCTCTGCAGAGGAGAGGAGAGGAGAGGAGAGGAGAGGAGAGGAGAGGAGAGTGTGAATTGGTGAATATCTTTTTTCTCTTTAGGACATTCACAAATGGTGCATGATCCATCTAATAAAGACAAAATAGAAACAGAATAAAGCACAAATAAATAGAACATTTTATATTCTGTAATGATGTCAATATACAATAGGAAAAAAAATCTAATACAGACAAAATGGAATAAAGTACAGAAAATACCAAAAGTGCAAAGGATATGCAGATTCACTTATTGGGATTATTTGGTGTTTTAGCTATACCTAAACATGCTGGCTTTCAAGCTCCAATCTCAAATATTGCATTACAGCTTGTGTCTGGTAAGTCAGCAATTACAGCAAAGTACACAACACTGGCATTTGAAAGTGTCTGGTACTCACACAAGTAGCAGTGGAAATGCAAAAACAAAACAAAGTTATACTACTCAATAATATAAGCAGTGTTGTTACAACTACCACTTCTACTACTGCTTCTACCATTTAAACCTGTTGATATTACCAATGCAGAATCCTTTGTAATGAGGCTCTCTTGTCTGTTCTAGGAGTTTTTGCATCAGGCCTTCCTGCTTCCTGATCTGTGTCTTCACACCAATGCACTCCCTCCAGCCTAAAAGAGAAAAGAGAAAATAGAGAACAAGAAATTTAAAATAAAATAAACCCTGCTAAAACTGAATTTGTCTATTGATCTAATCAAACTAATCTGAGAAAATCTGAGAAAATCACTCCGACGTCAAGATCTAATTTTCAGGAAAGCCCAGAGTGAGCGAGCTGGGTCCATGGGTCCATGGTGATTAGTAGACAGGAGCAACTGCCTGAGAAACCTTCTATGTGCTTCGACTGTGTAAGTTTGATTCCTCATTCAAGCCACGCTGTCATGTCTCAGGCTCATTTTTCACAGTCTGTCTTCATTGTGTTAGTCAACTATGGTAATAATTCAGCAGCAGCAGCAGCAGCAGCAGCTGTGTGCCATAATCTATGGTCATATTTTGATAAGTGTTTCTGTTTTGCATTTATATTAGCACAATAAATCTCTTTTTTTTTCTCTTTACATTGTTGTTTCTGCTTTATTTGACAGTAGTTAGTCGCCCATTTTCTTTTAATGAATCCCTTTTATTCAGTACTTCTGAGCCAGCCATGGGTGGATTCCACTTCTTCAACATAAAACGCAGATGTCGGGCAAGCAATTGTATTAGATTGTGAGAAAGAATAGAGTTTAGGGTATTTATCAAAGGCTGCAAATTCACAATACTCACTGGAGGGGGCAGCACTGGCTGGAGTAGAGCTCTGGGACGAGCCCCATCCCTTCACATTGTAGGCACTCACTCTCACATAGTAATGGACTCCCTTTATTTGGGCAAGCATCAGAGCGACACATTATTATTATCATGTACATTAACCTTATGAGAAGCCCACTCCAGGGCAAAGACATCACACACACACCACTCATAGTCATTACTAATTCATCTGGTTAAATGAAGCATTCCAGATAGCTAAGTATTTGCCTACAGGACGTTATGGCTCAGAACAGGAGATGATGGGGAAAGGGATAAGTATAAGTGTGTGTGTGTGTGTGTGTGTGTGTGTGTGTGTGTGTGTGTGTGTGTGTGTGTGTGTGTGTGTGTGTGTGTGTGTGTGTGTCTTACCATTGTAAGTCCTGCGATGCTGTATGTTGGAGTCTTGGTGTCTGTAACCTGGACTGAGCCGAGGACGCGTTTGAAACTGGCTGAGGTACTCCATTCCACTGCAGACACGAGACAATTCCACTGACAGATTACTGCCTGGCTTTACTCAAAACCCCACAGAGAGAAGCGGGGATGGAGAGATGTTTACTGTTTCGGGTACTCAGTGTGCCTAGGTGTGATCTATCTTTGGCAGACAAATACGACTGTGAAAGAGTCGTAAGCAGTTCTAACAAGGCAACAAGTATTGTACAGCAATTGTTTCATACCAGTAAATCATAATTATTTTCCCACATCCATCTATCAATCAGTCCATGCATTCATCCACACATCATCTTACCATTCATCCTGTTTATTCACCCTGCAATTTATATTGTACCTTTTCATTCACCCACCTTCCCATTGATTCATCCATTATGCATACAACCTCTTTCATCCACCCACCTCTGTAGCGGGTGATTAGCCCTGTGGTGCCACTTTCTGACTCCCTGATCACTACAAACAATGAAGAGGTGCTGGTCACCACGATGGATACATGACTGGGAGGTCCAGGAAGATCTGGAGAAACGGGGAAAGGACATAGACAGAGCATCAAAAGAAGACACATACACAAAACAACGATAAAAATGTATGAGAATATGTGGTCATATTGAAATAAATATGTCTGAATGTTCAACCCTTTGGGCTCATGCACATTGTACATTTTCTCTGGAAGGAAGTTCCCCTTGAGAGCTGAGTAGAAATCAACTTTCCCAGCCCCTTAGTCCTCGATCTAATCACCACTGGTTTCGCGATTTGAGACTGCCTTTGTCTAGTTTTGCTCTTAATGAGTCTAGCCAGTGGGTTCTTGAAACATTCTCCTGAGACAAGTCTCGTTAAAACATTAGCTTATTCTTGGCCCGTGGGGAATACGAAGGAACAGGCCTGTGACGTAGCTGGTGTCCCAAACCACTGTTTAAAAAATGTTTTTCTGACCCTACAGCTGAACCGTGACCTCTGACCTGTGTTGTGGAAGTTCTCCCTCATCCTGCAGTACAGCTGCTGCCTGAGGGTCCAAAGGCGGAGCTGTCTCTGGGCGTCAGCCTGTGCGTGTGGCCCCGCCCCTGCTTTCTGCTGTAACTCCTCCTTCTTCTCGTCCACCCGTTTGCCTGCCAGCTCCACCAGAGCATCCAGCTTCAATGCCCAATCTGTAGGTCGACATACTGATGGGGAGAGGAGAGGGAGAGGTGGATTGAAAGAGACAGGGATTGAAGCAAGGACAGGAGAAGGGAGAAAGCGTGGGAGTGTTGGAGAAAGATAGAGAGAGGGAGGGAGGGAGAGAGAGACAGGGGGAGGTGCAGAAAAACAAATAGAGAGATTGTAAAAACAATTGAGAAACAGAATTTGTGTTGCTTTATATACCAAGAGATAAGGTTCTCTGCATCATTTTAAAAGCCATCCTCTCCCATTAGGATCACATTTTACTAAACCTAATCTGAGTTTTGTTAACTTTTGCATAGTCAAACGGTAGTAAGATTCATCGATAATGCCTTCCCCCATCGCTTTCTTACCCTCAGACTCTATAGCAGTGTTTTATACTTATACCCAAGGTACACCAAAGGGCAAGTGAAAATCTCAAGGTACGCCTGTATTCAAAGCAAAAATGCGCCACATTGTGGTAATGCGTCAAAATGTGAAGCATTGTGTGCTTGTAGATCTGCTATTTTAAAAATAAAAATAAATAAATTGCCCAAAATAAAAAGTGGTTAAAATGAAAAAAAGATTGAGGTTACAGAATTTGCCTGTGTATTAGGAAATGAGTGCTCACAAAGTACTTGAAGACTTTAAGTGCACTCACAGACAGGATTGTGTCGGGCTCCAGCCTTTGTCAACACATGGAACAGAGGAGAATTGTGGGCGAGAGCAGCCACGTCCAAGGGGACCAGGCCCTGATCGCTCACCCTGTTCACCCCCTTCTCCCTCTCTCTTTCCCAGTCCCTCTCTTTCTTCTCTCCTCTCTCCCACGCGCCTCCTCCCCCTCCACAGTTTGTACGGTCCCTGGACAGCAAGTTTTGCACAGCCAAAGTGTCCTCATTTTCCACTGCCTCCCACAGGGTCTTGTACTAACACGAGAGAGAGAGAGAGAGAGAGAGAGAGAGAGAGAGAGAGACAGAGAGAGAGAGAGAGAGAGAGAGAGAGAGCGAGAGACAGAGAGACAGAGAGACAGAGAGACAGAGAGACAGAGAGAGAGAGAGAGCCATTGGGTGAATATGGAAAAGGTGATAACAGACAATATAGAAAGAGAGAAAATAATATTTAAGACACATGAATGTGAACTGGGGCGAATCAAGTGCCAATTAGCTTACCATGGCTTAATAAACAAACAGTGACTGGGACTGGGTCAGTGTACAACGTGAAACACTGCTAGGTGAGCCTTTCAACATGACCAAAAGAAAAAACACCAAAATATCTTACAGCTGTTGCAGCCTTGGACGGGTGTCTGGGCGTGTCCGTTTCCCCGGCAACTGACGAGTCTCCACCCCTTAGTCTCACGGAGAGGTTCCTGTAGATGCGTTTGGGCGAGACAGGACCCATGGAACGCCTGCGCTGCGGAGTGTTCCTCACTGACACAGACATGGTGGAGGGGGGAGGGGGGGGGGGTAGACGAGAAGGGGGGAGAATAGAGGAGAAGACAAGGAAGGAGAGGAGAGGACAAAGGAGGAGAGGAGAGGACAGATGAGGAGAGGACAAAACAGGAGAGGCGAAGAAAAGGGGAAGTGAGGAGGGACGAAAGGAGGTGAGGGAAGAGAGGAGAGGAAATTAGAAGTAAGGAGAGTACAGAGGAGCAAAGGACAGGGCAGAGAGTTTGGCTACAGGAAGACAGAGTATGGGCTGGGTGAAGGTGAGAGACTAATGGGAAATGGATGAAGGATGGTTAGTTCATAGATAGAAAGATTGGGACTCCAACCTCTGTGAGCCACACACGAAAGATGAGATGAGATGAGATGAGAAAAGTGTTGCAAGAAGGACCTGAGGAGAATGAGGAAAGAATGAACATTGATTAGAAACAGTAGAGAAGAGAATATTGGGTGGAGAACAAGATGAAGGCAGAAGGGAAGGGGTGCAGAAAATACAGTCCTGCTTATACAGATCCGATTCAGTGGAGGCTGAGCTGAGCAGTGCTGTGGTGTGGTGTGGTTGACTGGGTGGATAAATGGATAAAAGTTACAAAGCCTGTACACAACGAGGGAAAAATGCCTTGCAGCACTTCAGATGTGTGTCTCTCACTCCTCTTACTCGTGTTCCTCCTTCACCCGCTGTTGTGTGATGTTGTGTGATCTCCCCTCTATGGAGTCTCAGTCAGCACACAAATGCCACTGAAACCATTAATCTAATTAAAGTGAAGAAAAGGGGATTTTATGGACGGGAGGCCAAACTCTAGGCCATGAAATGACAGACCGTATATTCAGACTAATAATGACCATTGCTTTGGCTAAATAGGAACAGAGGTTGTTAATGAATATCAACCTCATTCATTACAAGATCAAATTCAGTTATTACTATTATAGTAATAATGGGTACATCATCAACTGACTTTTTGCCATTCTTAAACTGTCACTGTCTGTTACTGCAAAAGTTGTCCTCCTACTTTGTCAACCTTTTTGTTTTTCCGCACTTTGAGCAAAATGCAGTCTGTCATCACTTTCTCCTCCTTAGTCACCAAATCTCCTCTTTGATTTGTTATATTCTTTTTTTCCCACCCCATTTTCACTCCTGTCCCTTTTCACAACCCTGTAGTTTTGACTGATGTTCGCGTCAATGTGGTTTACGTCATGCCCAAGCCCTCAAATCTCAAATTCATCTATGGGAAAAAGGGGGAGTCTGTGTGTGTTTGTGCGTGTGTGTTTGTGCGTGTGTATTTGTGCGTGCGTGCGAGTGTGTGTCTGTGTGTGTGTGTGCCTGCCTGCCCGTGCACGCACGTGCGTACATGTGTCGGTGTGAGTACAGAACAAGGGAGGGGGCCCTGCTCAAACTATCTCTGTCATCTCTCTCTCTCTCTCTCTCAGGGCCTCATCCATTTCCTTTTGTCCCTTCTTTCTCATCCAAATGAAAAGCCTCTCACACATGCTGGTTTAAGACACATCTTTATCAATATAAGATCCTGCTGTTATGACTCCACTCCACTGTCCCATGAAAGTGAATACTGCGCTCATTGGTGGCAGCTGGGGACACAATCCTGTCTGTCTGTCTGTCTGTCTGTCCACAATGACGACATGTCCTCGCATGACATTCTAGAAGTCCTCTGTGTCTGCTTTTATGTGACACAACAAATCAAAATCATCACATCTCCAACAGTACGTGTGCTAAGTGACTAGGTGTATGTGGGGGGGTATACGGGTAGGCCTGTGGGCAGACAGAGCCTTTCCTTTGTTTGTTTATCATATTTTACATGACTCATGGAAAGTGCTGATGGGAGAGACTTGTTGAAAGAGATTAGCTATAGGTTATGGAGGTCAGGAGGTAGGCCTATACTGTATCAACAAAAGGCTAATCAAACACAGCAAAAAAGACAGATCAATTAACTCTGACAGTGTAAAAACTGACCCATAAGTTAAATTAACAATTTTGCCATTTGCAATGGCAGACAGACGAAACGCAAGAGTCAATGTGTAGATAGCTACATCATTTACTCATGCCTGGATGAAGTCGGTGGAGACAGGGCATGTATCAAGCTTTCTGCAGCAGTGATGTGAATAATAATAAGAATTATAGGAATCAGCAATTGCTCATACTATTTAACAACATAATCAATACGCCGTGTGTTCACAAAACGCCATAAACAAGTTGTCGTTTCACCGCACTAAGTAGCCTAATTAAACTGAAGAATGCCAAGTACAAATTATAGCTGAAGCATATAGAAGCACCAATAAGGCCCCAGCCGGCTTGGCTCTTGTCTAACTGCCTATAGGTCTACTACCACCACTGTGG
Organism: Gymnoscopelus microlampas; assembly: GCF_963454915.1. Taxonomy (NCBI): domain Eukaryota; kingdom Metazoa; phylum Chordata; class Actinopteri; order Myctophiformes; family Myctophidae; genus Gymnoscopelus; species Gymnoscopelus microlampas. Next base: position 27,552,167 of record NC_139948.1, read on the forward strand.
TTCACAGCAATGACATATCTGGACTCATATTTCTCATCAGGAAGTAGCCTGGGTAAAATTGCAATCATTAAGCCATATCATTCAGCATAATATGGCTGTACTGTAGCCTATATTTTTGTTTTCGTTTTCAAACTGTTTATATGATGTTTTGCATAGTAGTGTCTATTTGTCATTAAATGTTTCGATGAATTGTACAAAGGACCCCAATCCCAATGGAAACAAGCCATAGGCTTTCTTGGGTTTAAAATCCTCTTAGCAGCAGACCTTGTATATTGTTGAACTGTACTTTTCTGTGCTTTTATCCCCAAACTGCTAATAAAGTATTCAATCAATCAAAGGGCTTTATAATTTATATATATCACAACGCTTAATTGCTGAAATGCGAAAGTTGACAATGCCATGTGAATATGCAGGCTGCACATTTTACATTATATTTCCACAGGCTCTCAAACATAAAACGTAACCCCACTATCATTCGTCATGATAAGAACTTTAAGACAAAAGTCTGTCAGATCATGAATCATTATAAATTGCTATAGTTCAAAGTTGAGACCCCCGCCCCCCCACACACACACACACACACGCACGCACACGCACACACACACACACACACACACGCACACGCACGCGCACGCACACACACACTCACTCAGAAAATCCACACTCTTGAATTTCAAAGTAGCCTGTACAGTGTACAGAATGCAGAACTAACTACTGAAACTTAAAGTAGAGTATCGCATGCCTACCTTGGACCAACTTTAATTGGCTGTCCTGCCGTTCCGGTAATTTGATTTTCCTAATGCGTCCGTCGTGCATTCTGTTAATGAAGTATCCATTCATGCGACGAGTATCTTCTTCTACATACATAAATATTCACTTCTCCTCCGTGTCAAAGCGCAGCGCAGCGCACCTGAACGGGCCGCGCGCTGAGAGCAGAGCGCTGCTACTAGTTACCATCGCCCCCTCCTCCCACCACCATACTCCTGTCTACTGCTTTCCCCTCCTTCCACCATCACACACTCCTGTCTTCTCCTTTCCCCTCCTCCCACCATCACACTCCTTCCTGTCTTCTTCTTCTTTCCTCCCTTCCCTTTTCCACTTTCCTCCTCTGTTCTGTCACAACAGTGGGCAGACCCTTTAGAAAAATGTAATCATGAAAATGTGCTATTAAGCCTGTATTTTGAGTTGCAACATGCCCAATGACTTAATATACAGTATTATGTTTTACTGTTGCCTACAAGAAATGTAGCTATTTAAAAAGTGTATAGACCAGTATAAGGTAAGAAAGCTTAATTTGCACACAAGCTATGGTTACCATATAGTTAGTCTATACTACTTTCACATTCATCTTTAAGAAACTGTGGTGTCTAGGAAGAACAAGAAACCCACGTCAGGGGGCCATGTACGGGCCATGAACAGGAAGCATAGTGTCTCAGCTTTTTCTTCTTTTTCTTTCTTTCTTTTATACAATTCTTCGCACTATTTTTTTAACTTCAACTTCAAAAACTGTCGCCACAACAACTGTCACCACTTGTAATACAGGTTCTGAAACTAATGCCAAAATTATTGTAATGATTTCAGCATTATGATAAACTGAGGTGACTGGAAACAAACTAGTCTATATTTAGGATGGCTCAACGCCCCCCACATTAGTCCTACTTTCACTACTGGTGGACAAAATCAGCATACATACAGTTTACAGTTTAGGCATTTAGCAGACACTCTTAATCCAGAGCAATTTACAGTAAGCAAGGACGCATCATAATACATCAATAATAATGCATAGAAATAGTAATCATAAGCATAAGCTAGTGTTTTGCCCCGTTTTGCCCCACTGCACTATACGCAAGTACGCATAATAAGTGTAAGCGCGAGTAGCCAAAATATGTGTGTGTGTGTGTGTGTGTGTGTGTGTGTGTGTGTGTGTGTGTGTGTGTGTGTGTGTGTGTGTGTGTGTGTGTGTGTGTGTGTGTGTGTTTGCATGCATTTGTTTACACAGGACGTAATCTATAGGCCCCTAGCTATTATGTCCCACTGGCAGACTATCTGAGCTCCAAACAATGACATGTTTACTTCTGAAATCTCCATTTATGCTCGGACAGAAGCTTATTTATATTTATCTGCAGACTTTATTGGCTCCCAAAGAATAGTCAATGTGAAAAGGTTGTCAAATAAATTTGACAGATATGCACTAGATCTCACCTGTGCAGTACAGTGAGGAGATTTCTCTCTCTTTCTTTCTTTTGTTTCTCTCTCTCTCTCTCTCTCTCTCTCTCTCTGAGGAGCTAATGCAGTCTAGACAAATGGATTCAACTTCCATCGAGGCATAAATGGAGATTTCAGAGGCAAACATGTTCCAAACCACTGACATGGTCTGCTACTTCTCTCTGTCAGCCTCTGCTTTGACCACTTCCTGCAACAGTGGAGAGGGGACCGTACACACAACCTCCGAATTGTTTAGAGCATTGGTAATTTGTCAGAAATAACATTTATTGTGCAAAAGATTAATCTCCAGATACACAGACACAGACATGAGACACAGACACACGCAGACAGACACACACACACACACACACACACACACACACACACACACACACACACACACACACACACACACATTCAGTCTACATGGGTATGTGCAAATAAACACTCGCCCACGTATACATACACACAACTCATAGTCATGTGTGAATAAACAACATGCACTCAAAATACACACACACACACACACGCACACACACACACACACACACACACACACACACACACACACACACACACACACACACACACACACACACACACACACACACACGCACACACACACACACACGCGCACACACAGTTGCACGCAAAATAACATATGCACACACAACAGCATGCATTTGAATTTCCATGCATAAATACATTAGTCAAATTTCATGCTTTCTCATGCTGCACACACTTTATTTGATGTTCAGTAAACTTTTTTTCAGTATGTTTGGGCCTGTGTGTGTGTATGAGAAACACAGAGAGAGAGAGCGAGAGAGAGCGAGAGAGAGAGAGAGAGAGAGAGAGAGAGAGAGAGAGAGAGAGAGAGAGAGAGAGAGAGAGCGAGAGAGAGAGAGAACAAAAATAGTTAGTGAAACTGTGAGAGACAGGAAGACAGACAGACTACAAATTGACATGTTGGTGGCTGATACTCGCCCCCTCACTTCATCATCAGATAGTCCCTCGGCTGCTGAGAGGCTTTTGTTGTCATGGCAATAACCAAATTGTGGCCTTCAATTTTAAATAATACTGCAACAAAACACCCATACACAAACATGCACATAACGCACGCACGCACGCACGCGCACACGCACACACACACACACACACACACACACACACACACACACACACACACACACACACACACACACACACACACACACACACACACACACACACACACACACACACACACACACACCCTATGGACGAATAGATTCAACCGCACATTATTCAACAATGACATCCCTTGGAGGATAAATTGATGCCAATACATCATTGTGAAGATATTCACGTCTGTGTCCTGCTGTTCAGGAAAACGATCTCGGGCAGGCCCACCCTTGAACTCAAAAGAAAATGTATAGAAACTTTAGGAAAGCACTATGGTATGGTGGGAAAGCAAATAGCCTACAGTATGTGAGATGTCTAGCTGGTGCATCTTTCCATGAACTGAGACACTGGTCCCCAGAGCAGTGGTTCTCAACCTTTTCAGGCCGTGACCCCCCCCAAAATAATCATATTTGAACTGGGGACCCCCCACCTTCCCTGATAAGCACTAATTGTAGGAGTTGAGGCATTACATTTAGTTTGACTCGGTTCCACAGATACATATTGTAAAAATAGCAGATCTACAAGCTCACAAGGCCTCGCATTGCGAGGCGTTGTGAGCTTGTAGTCTACAATCTACAGAGTTGTCTACAAGTTGTAGATCGGCTATTTTCTAAATGTGTTGATATTTTGATATTATTTGGCTATTGTTTGACCAATGTTTATAGTATAGTTAGGTACTAAAAAGGTCTTAAAGTCCTTAAATTGTCACTTCACTGTCATCTGGGGACCCACACAAAATCATGTGGGGACCCCCCTGTGGGTCCAGACCCACAGGCTGAGAACCACTGAGCCTAGAGAGAAAAAAAGACAATGAGATATGTTATATCTCATTTCCCTTCTGTCATAAGTTATGACTAATTTGAGCTAAATAGAACATTAATTCACAAAGGAGTTCTGTTCTGGCTGTGACCACACAACCAGCATTTCCATAACTAAATGTTATTACGGGAGCCCATGTTGTTTGTACAAATGAAGCTGTGATGATTGGATGAAATCATAAAAATAAATAACTATTTGACAAATAGCACCATTCTACGTCAAGCCCCGCGCATTTACGGTTATTCACGACAGTTTCCTGTGCACCGACATTGGTGACCTATCGAATTCATTAATCTGTCTACTGTATGTACCCACAATACAAAGCTTGCTGTAGACTAGCGTTTGTTTTTTAAGTGACACAATTAAATAGTGACCTCTGGAGTCACAAAATTCGATACGTCACCAATTGTGATGTAATGCCAAGGATGACCGTGGTACTCTCAGAGTCGTAACTAGCTACAGCAAGTCAGCAACATAGCTACATTTTATTAAATAAAAATAAATGACTAACATAATTTACTAAGCCTATATCTATATACAAAAATACAGTAAATTAAGGTTAATGTATACTTCGTTGAACAACCGAGTCAGGGTTTTCAACTGAAGAAGAAACCAGAAACAAACCAGTCAAAATACTTTGTTTTAGTCGTGTGACGGAGTCACGGAGTGGAAAGACTTTTCTCAACAACACAAGACACTTTCGTAGACAGCACAGTTATCTCAGTCCATAGCTATAACCTGACCACGTGTTCCACAGACGAGGAGAAGGAGAACCTAAAGTATGACAACAAGCGTGGACATTGTTTACGACAAGATCCACTTCAGACACGACTCGAAGTGGACGGGTCGCCTGGGGCCTCCAGACGGTGGAGGGGTGATACTGTGCGTTGCCTGTGTCATTGAAATGATGGAGAGTGGTGATATTGCGGTGAGGCATCTATGACTTTGTTAAACCAACATATTCCTCTTTTAATTCCCAGGGAATGGCCCCAGTCCCCCACTCTCTCTCCCCCCCTAAAGAAAAAAAAAGAAAGAAAAGAAAACAGGCCCACTTATCTACAGTTAACCACTTAATCACCATATACCGGAGTCCCTCAGGGCTCAATACTAGTGTATTTTATGTATTGTGTTATTGTGGAGAAAGCTTTAGCTGAAAATAGCTTGTCGATCTGCTATTTTCTGTGAAAAAAGGATGCTGGGGTTTAAGTGGTTGAACTCAGCGTGCCTTGGCATCAATGTTACTGTTAATCATGAGCAATATTGTGAAAATGTCAAACTGCAAAAAACTAAAACCTCTCTCACTTTTGTGATCATCCACACTGTCTCTCTGTATTTCTTTCTTTCTGTTCTGTAGTCAGTGAGGAAGTCTGTGGCCCTCTGTGGCATCATTGAAATGCTGAAGTTTTCACCAGGGGCTTTGACTGACCTTCTCCAGCAGGACCAAAGGGTCTGTCTGCACTTCACTGCTTCCCTGCTGGGTAAGAGACCTCTGCACCCCTACAGCATGTACTGCAGTAATGTCTATTATTAAGCTGGCAGTTGACAACAAGTATACATTTGGGGGGGATCTAATAATAATAATCCTGTATTCATGTGGTCTGTTATCATTGTGTACAGAATGAGACTTAGGAAACACTTTATTGCTAAGCATTGGGCACACAGGACTACTGTCAAAGTAAATGGAAATACAGGACTCTTACATTATAGTGTAATATTACATTGCGTAATGTGTACTACACATTGAGACAGTAGAATATCCAAAGCGCTTTAAAATGTGCATTACATTCTCACAGATTCACGCCATCGGTGGAGGCATGCAATGCACCAACCTGCTCATTGTTAGCTCTAGGGGGTTCAGTGTCTTGCTCAAGGATACTTTAACATGAAGCCAGGAGGAGCAAAGGCTCAAACCAGGAACCTTCCGGTTCCAAGATAGCCTCTCTAGCTCTCCTGAGCCACTACCAAAACCGCATAGTATTAGACTGCCCTACTTTGGGTAACAGAGCAAGGCCCCTATTTTTGACACTGCTAAACCCGCACCCACCGCCCACTACCTGTGATTTACTGCCCACTACCCGTGAATTAGGGATAAGGGAGCTGGCACTGTCCCTAAACACTATTTTGCGGCCGATATACCTGCTACTCCTTATGCCGACTCCACTATTTGCGCCAGGAGGTGTGGCTGTGGGCGTGTTGTTGCATTATCCCCAAAATTGCTATTTTGACCACACACGTTTGGGAGAGTGTATAGGGAATCGAAATCTTGGTAGAGCGCGCCTGCAATGGACGTCTGCAATGGATGTCTGGAGACGGCCAGGGCGCACAGTGGCACAACATTCAAAAGCTCTCTCTCTATACTAATTCTCAACAAATCTCTGTGATTCTATTTTTCCTATAATCAGCAGAAGGGAGATTGTCTATTCCTTGTGTCATATAAGATGATAGTCTATTCAAAGAAGACAATTTGTGCGTCGCGCAATGCAATGCTCTCCAAATTACACCAGTTTTATTCATCGATTACGCAGGAAATAATGAACTGATTACAAAAATATAACATTCTCTCTAATCAGTAACATGTAGGTGATACATATGTCTATCAAATGTGGTTTTATTGAAAGGGGGATAATGGCTTGCGCAGTCTTCTCTTAAAGGTAATGGCATCTGGAACGGTGATTGGTTTTATTATTGTAACACCCAAACCACACCTATGCATAATGTAACGGGTAGTGCAGGTGTTTTGCGGGTAATACAGGTGTCCCAAAATATCAACTTTTGTTGGGGAACGCCCCTTCCGCAGTCCTAAATCCCAAATTAGTGGGTATAGCCAGTTTGGCCCTTTATAGAGCCCCAAGTCTAAAGACACACGATCACACTCAGTTCTGATGATAGTTTTACTAGCCCTCTATTCTGTGATTAATATTTTGTCCATCTAGTGCAAAAGCTTAACTTGACGGAATTTTAATGGGCTGTCTAGGGGTGATAATATGCAGATGGAAGCCGAGTAGTGCAGCCTGGTTCGTGTTCCATTCCTCTGTCCTGCTCTGTTATTTGATTACACCGTGTTGTTAACGTACCATATTGTGACAGGCTATTATAAATTCTCTCAGGTAATCACAGAGTGAAACTGAGGACAAAGATGTACTTCTGCAGTATTAGGTATTAGGTACTTGCGTTACTGCAATGCGAGTTTCAAAAAGTTCAGTTGCAGCTCTTCACTAGTGATTGGATTATTGTGGAATTGTTAAGGAAACGCATGCACGCAGGCACCACGCACTCACACACACTCACGCACGGAGTCACGCACGCACGCACGCACGCACACATGCACATACACACACTCGTATGCACATCAGCTCGTAAACTATTTACATAAACAATAATAGACCACAAAGCATGTTACGAGTTCCCAGCTTTTCCAATTACAGCACTACAACATTTGAAGTTGCTCAAAATGTTGCACCATTACACATTTTTTGTTGGCCTCCGTGAGGGACTAGCTTAGAACAATACTGTCACTCAGTTATGCAAGTTGAAACTCTGAAGCTCTGAAGTGGGCTGTGGCAATCAGGTAAAAAGTGTGCTATGAATGTCTACGGGCCTCATTGAAAAGTAAAGTTGTTTGACTTTGTACTAAATTGTTTCACACGATAATTTTAAAGAACAGAAAAAACAACAATAACATGACAAAATTAATGACAAAATTAAAGCACCCAGAGCTGGATAACACTGGCGACAGAATTGTGCACAAATCTACCGTGATATGTAGCATCGCCTGTCATAACGAGATTAACCCGAACCAATCAAAATAAATAGGGGTGTAAACAACAAAGGAATATATGACTATAAGTAGCTAATGAGAGGAGAGGAAAATCTCAACGCTATAACGAGTGTGAGCTACACACACACACACACACACACACACACACACACACACACACACACACACACACACACACACACACACACACACACACACACACACACACACAGCGGTTTTCTCCTATATTTCCTCAATACGCATGCACAAATACTTTGTATGCATGGCCAGGTCTCCCTTAAATGCTGTATGTGAGACCTAGCCCTTTCCTTCAGTAAAAACACCCTCTAGATGACGGTCTATATACTGTTGATTGTTTGAACAATCCTGAGATATAAATATGCAAAGTGTGGGCATAGCTAGACATGGTCACGCAACCTAGCTCAACCAGAGGCACAACAAATTAATATTGAGGGGTGAACGGCATTACTGCTTAGTGTGCTGTCACTCGCAGCAGGTCTGGATAGTCTGATGAATGAATGCCTGCCTTTTAATCATTCTTTCTTGCTTGCTTAGTCACTTGCTAGCTCATGTGACTGTATGTCAAGATGAGGTGTAAGGGATTATTTCTTCTTTGATGAGTGACCGAAAAAAGGGAGTAGATCATTGCTGTTTGATGATTTTTAGTTGACACCATCAGTTGTTATTAAATCACAAAATCAGTGGGTAAAAAACCTTTAGAATGAGACCACCAGCCACACAGATTTAGCAGTGGGTCTTGTTGACAAAAGCTGAGGGCAAGTGTTCAGATTGATGGGAAAATCATTAAGATGGGAGATTGCACATTGTTACAAAGTAGATGCAGGGTGAGAGACTAATGTAAGACCTTTCACTGTGCAAGACAACAATTGAACAAGGGAGTAAATGCTCAATTAGTCCTCTTTACATCTATTCTTTCATTACTACATGCTATATATACATACACATATATGTGTTGTTGATTTCCTCTCAAAGTTAATTTCTTGAAACAATTTGCACAAACAGCACCACACAATAGACCCGGAAAAGCCTGTAATTTGCTCAAAATCCTTAGTTTATCACTCAAAAGTATATATGTATGTCAATGAACATGTCAGTGCCATCAGAAAGTCATTGTGTCATTGTTTACAAACAAGATAGGCAGAATGCTTAGCCATGTTGTCAATGTAACAGCATGCTCTGTAAGCATTTTGATTGAAAATGCCACTTTTTCTGTATGCCGTATATCAATTTCAACAGTACAAAGTTACACATGACTGCATTTGGGAGATTAATTGCAAGAGATTGGATTGAATTCATATTTATACTTTTTTTTACTACAATTTGTTGACATACCATGTCATTACAAATAAAAAGACAAGAGTAAGACTGTTTTACATCACTGCAGCACAAAGGACAAAATACAAAACTAGAAATGTGAACATAGGAAACACTGCTAAAACAGAACTGTACATGCAGCACTGTATGGGGAATTACAGTGCAGTCTTACTACACCTCCTGACGTTCTTGTGTGTCGGGACACAGCTTCTCATCCTCATCACAATGGATATCTTCACACCCTGCATTGGTGAAAGTCAAGATTTACCTGAGCACAATTAATCAATTAAGGGCACATTTACAACAAAAATTATGACAACTGGTTTAACCATTTTGCATGCATGGGACAAATGTATAACACGTTTGTTCAACATTACAGCTATTGATAATGAAGGAAACATCAGACAATTGCATATAATCATTCGAATGAATAGCATATGCTCTTCAAAAGAATGAGAACTTGCATTTATGATATAGATGATGTGGAGGTAGAACAAGTAGTTCTTACCAAAGATAATGAAAAAAGCCACTCAAATCTGGTTGACGAAAAGTGATGAAAGGACACCACATAACCCATGATATTCCCAAGGGTTAATACGGGAGTGGTGGGCAAATCAGCAAATAAACTGTAAAAGGAACTCAGCATGTCAAACATAGAAACCATGGCTGCTACATTGATCAAATGCATTTTTTTCCTTTGTGAATAAATACGGCTATGACTATGTGATGAATTGATCATTAACCTGGCACTTGAGGTTGCCCTCAGTAACCAACCTTTGTTATGTGCATCTCTTTACAAAGCTTTTATTTTTCCTTTTTAAACTTCCTTTTTAAGTTTCTATGTACATTTTTCCCCTGGCTCTCTGTTATTTCATTCCTCCCTGTGACCTCTGCTCATGCATGTTTTGGGTTTGAGGACTATGCCATATAAATCCAGCCTGCTTTTACTGTTCCCCTTCCCCCAGGGATGCTTCATACTGTAGAAGACCGAACCACTCTGGAGCAGGTCGTCCAAGGTGAGGACACATCTCTATGTGGGTGGTATAGTATACCACACATGCACACAAAAACACATGCATGCACATGCACACATACAGGCATACACCCTCCTCAGCAGACTATTTGCACTTGAAGTAGTACAATTTGTGGTTGTATTAGTGTATTGTTATAATGAATGCATTCACGTGCGTGAGCACACATTTGAAATATTTATTTATGTCCACATAAACAGAAGCACAAGAATGCCTTGTACAAAGGACATAAACACTGCCAGTGCAGTCAGATAATGGGGAAACAGCCAGTTACAAAGTGCACATAAGGCAGAACATTTTTACATACAATAATGTTGGCATACTTGTCAAACACAGCAGACAACAATCATGGGTAAAGGAAACAACGCCTCCTCCAAATTGAGCGGCTTCCTATAATAGCTGATATTGAGCAGTACCTTGCTAACTGTTTGGCCCTCCTTTTGGAGAGGCCGGCCATTTGAAGGCCCCTCACAACCAACTTGTGCGCACGCTCGCACACACACACACGCACGCACGCACGCGCGCACACACACACACACACACACACACACACACACACACACACACACACACACACACACACACACACACACACACACACACACACACACACACACACACACTGTACTCAAAGTAAATATGTTAATAGTGATTAAGCTGTTAGGACTCCCTTTTGACTAGAGATCATATTCAAACAGTATCTCTGGAAGCTTTTGACCTGCCTTTCACTGAATTCACTTGGATTCTCCTTTCAGTGCAGCAAAGTGCCTGTCCCTCTTTATGTCCCATGATTGATTCAGTCTGCTCGGCACATACTTGTCTCTTGTCCTCTTTTAAATGTTGGCCTCTCGTTGAACAAGGAGGAGTTCTGGGGGGGAGCTCTCAGTCACACTTTTCAGACTGCAGCTAGGTCTTTTAAAATGTAATATGTTTTGTTAAGAGCGGCAGCAGAATTATTTTATGGTAGCTGGGTTTAAACTCCCAAGGGACCAGTGCAGTTTAATATTTAGAGCGGTGCTTAAGGTTTGATAGCGCAATGGCTCTGCTCGTAGAGAATGCATAAAGAACACAGTTTTTGAAACTGTCGGTGAGGCTCTATAAATAATGCAGCCTGAAAATATGTGTGTCTGTGTGTAAGTATGCATGCAAGTATAATGTGTGTGTGTATACTGTAAATTACTTTATTGGTTTCACATACTGTAGGCTGCATGTTAATCAATAAATAGATTGAAAGTTGAAACCTGTTTTAGTGTGTTTTGTCTCAGAAGTTATATACCACAGATCACAGTATTTAATTGTCTCTTGTTTTTGTGCTTTGTGCTTTGTGTTTTTGTGCTTTGTGCCTTTGTGTGTGTGTGTGTGTGTGTGTGTGTGTGTGTGTGTGTGTGTGTGTGTGTGTGTGTGTGTGTGTGTGTGTGTGTGTGTGTGTGTGTGTGTGTGTGTGTGTGTGTGTGTGTGTGTGTGTGTGTGTGTGTGTGTGTGTGTGTGTGTGTGTGTGTGTCAGTGCTGGTTCAGCTACTCCTAGAGCTCCAGAGTGAACAGTACATACGCTATGTTTTGGATGAGATACGCACACAGGTGAGACAGCCCACACAAATCAACAAACATACCCCCCATCCCCCACACACACACTATACGAGCTATATTATTCTCACAAGATCACACGTGCATGCAGAGGAACACACACACACACACACACACACACACACACACACACACACACACACACACACACACACACACACACACACACACACACACACACACACACACACACACACACACACAGAACAGGACAGAACCAAACAGGACAGCCGTGGTTGTTTGGTAAACAGCTAGCGTGCTAGTGTTCATAGCTCGCCTATTGTGTCACCTTGGGAGGGTGGGTGTGGCAGGGTTGGATGGAGTGAGTTCTAATGAAAAGGCCTCATTCAGCAGCAGCAGCAGCAGAGAGGACAGGTGTAGCGCAGTGGTGGAAAAAGTACTCACATTTGTTACTTAAGTAAAAGTATCAATACTGCATTGTAGAAATACTCTGTTACAAGTAAAAGTCTGGAATTCAAAATTTACTCGAGTAAAAGTACAAAAGTATTAGTATCAAAATGTACTTAAAGTACCAAAAGTAAAAGTACAACATTTTTTGAAAATAGCAGATCTACAAGCTCACAACGCGTCGCGATGCGACACGTTGTGAGCTTGTAGATCGCCTATTTTCAAATAGCCTAGGTATAAAATAAGGCTAAAGTGATTAATGTATGTTTTATAATGTAATAATTTATATCTGCAAACTAACTACTAACTAAAGTTTTCAAATAATTGTAGTGGAGAAAAAGTACAATATTTGCCTCTGAGATGTAGTGGAGTAGAGGTAAAAGTACTGAAAATTGGAAATACTCCAGTAAAGTAAAAGTACCTCAAAATTGTACTTAAGTACAGTACTTGAGTAAATGCACTTAGTTTACACCACTGGTGTAGCGTAGTAGTAGCAGACTGTGTTGTGGTGATGTCAGAGCACAAGTGTCATGTTTAAAGCTAATTTATATTTTGTCACATGAACCTTCTGCCCAGCAGAAAAAGTGAGGATGAGAAAATACACCATAAAAATATGGGAGGGTGCACAAAACATTATGAAATCAAACAAAAATAATACTGTCACAGTTTTAAGAAGAAGAGAAGGCCATATGACAGAGGCAGGTGGTAGTTGGTAAGGCTGTGTGTGGAAGTGATGGCAACCAGTGATTACGCCAGATCAAGATGTGGGCAGGTTTAATTTACATTGCTAAAATAGAGCTTGATTAGTACATCATTTGAAAGGATTAAAAAAAGGTGAACACAGAATGTTTATTTATCCTTGCCGTTTGAATATTTGTTTGTTTGCCATACAATTACATATCAAATTACATACAGATATACCCTCTGGGATGAGTGTGCGTACAGGGAAAACAAGCTTGTTCTAGCCCTCTTGAGTGTAAAATAAGGAAGGATTGCGTGTTTGTAGGGTTTATTGAAGATAGAAGGGTCTGTTTGTTGTTGAGCTATGAAAACGTATTCAGAATTTAAATTAAGAATATTTTTGCAGATAAAAAGAATGTTAATAGAAAATCTGTGAGCCACAGAGCCAGCTATTGCAGATGATTACAGTATCACTTTCACGAATGCTGTGTTCCAATGTTGTGCTACTACAATAATCTTCTTACCCATGTGTCTCTTCTCTTCTCCATTCTATTCGGCTCTGTTCTACAATCACATGTCAAGTTGTCTGACCAGCGCAGTATGAGGGGTTTCCTGCCCACCGTTAATTTCCTAGGCAAGTTGGTGGAAGCTGTCCCCAACCTGCCCCAGAGCCTGGTGTCCCATCACGGTGAGATACTCAACATGTTAGAAACTCAACACGCTAGCTACAGTACACAACACATTAGTTGCTCAACACAGTGAGATATTCAACATGCCAGATAGGCAGACACTCAACACAGCGAGATAGTCAACATGCTGTATACTCAATACACTACCTACTTAAATACTCAACTCGGTAAGATACTCAACATGTTACATACTCAACACGGGGAGGATCTTGATACATTGGATACACACTAAGCTGGCCTAGCATCAGATCAGCTTTCCAGACCATCTATCTAAAAGAAAAGAAAATGCTATGAGGCACAGGACAGACACTCTGCTTTTAATGCAAGACATTTATATTTTATTTTTAAGCTCTGAGTCGAGTCCTGCCTCTCTGCTGTCATACCCCTCTTTGTCTTTTACCATGAGATCTGAAGTTAATAAAAGATTGACGAGAGTGATTCATCCCACCGGTGGCAGAGGTCCAGGAATAGTATTGGCAGTAATAAAGTTTCATCTCTTATTGGAGAGAAAGACGTGAAAGAATATTTAATTTCCCTTCTTCTCCCATGAGCCAGTTGGCTCAGAATAGAGGGAGATTCTAATCACTGAAGCTGCTTTGACTCTTTTTTGTTGTTTCCACCCGTTCCAGAAATGTGTTGTGTTATTTCACTTGGAAAATCATTGGAATATGGTGTCCTATTCCATGCCGTATCATTCTGGGAAATATTGAAGGAAAAATAGTTTTTTGTTTTGTTTTTGCAACTCAGGCACTGCACCACTGTGACCTTTGCAATTACGTTCCACTTGCACAGAAACAACCGTGCTGTGTCTGTTTTGAAATGTGTCCTCAGTGCATGCCCCATACATCCCTTATCATTTCCTGGAAATAGTGGCGAAAGAAAGTTACCAATGTATTGGTTCCTACTTCCTAACCTCTCTCCTGCACGGCTGTAAGGTTAATCTCATCTCGATAGATAGTCCTGTTCAGTGTGTGTGTGTGTGTGTGTGTGTGTGTCTGTGTGTGTCAGTCTGTGTGTGTGTCAGTCTGTGCATGTGTGTCATCGCGTCTGAGTGTGTGTGTGCGTGCGCTTGTGTGTTTGTGTATGAAATTGTGTGTCATAGCAGGAAGATGATGTACTTCTTAACGCCCCCTACCCCACCCTCCCTCACAAAACACACACTGATTAAATCTCTCCTACAGCCACCTGTACGCCACCTGCCCTTCCACTGAACTGTTCCTCCCATTTATCTAACAGTGACTAGTAGTAGTAATCAATCTGAAAAGTGTGTTATGCGGCGGTGTTTATCTGTATAGACGAAAGCATGTGTGAGCACTGAGTATACATTTGTGTGTGTGAGTATACGTGTGTGTGTGTGTGTGTGTGTGTGTGTGTGTGTGTGTGTGTGTGTGTGTGTGTGTGTGCGTGCGTGCGTGCGTGCGTGCGTGCGTGCGTGCGTGTTTTCCTGAATAAACAGGCATCTGTGTGGTTTTATTGTTAGGTATTTATTTTCATGAGGTGTTAGGCGTCACAGCCCCTGTAGTGTGGTTTGCTGATGCTAGATGTGGGCAGCCAGTATTGACTGTGTGCACCTGTCTGAGGCCTGTCACTCAGCGAGGCTCTATGGGGCTGTTTGGACTAATGACAACACACCCACAGCGACAACAAGAGCTCATCTCTTTCTTTGTTTCATCGTCTGTAGGCTACTGCATGAAGGAGCGAGCATGAATGTGTGTGTCTTTTTGTCTGTCAGTGTCTGACTATCTGTCCATCTACTGTATATACAGTACAGTATCTGTCTGTCTATGTATCGATCAATAGACAGAATCTATCCATCTATGTACTGTATCTACTGTATCTTATCTATTATTCTAGTGTATCTATCTATCTATCTATCTATCTTTTTTATTTGTTGGACTTTCTAACTATCAAGCAATCTATCACTCCATTTATCCATCCGTATTTCTACCTGTCTATCCATTGTATCTGTCATTATTGTCATTATCATCTCCTATGCCTCTCACCGCATTTCTTCTATGCTTCTCGCTCCTTCCTCTGTCACACCCTTATTCCTGTCTGTCTCTTTTTGTCATCCCCCTAACACTTTCGGCTATGTGGGTCGATGTCATCGTCCCACAGGCCCTTACTGAGGAGCTGACAGAGGGGTAAAGTTAGGGAGAGAAGAGAGGGAGGAAGGGAGAGTTAACATTAATGAGGGAGGCAGTTGGAGAGACAGGGATGAGGGATGAGTAGGAAAGAGGGAGTGATAATGAGTCAGGGAGGGGGTTGGGAGAGAGAGAGAGAGAGAGAGAGAGAGAGAGAGAGGCAACTGGACAGGGAGAAACAGGTAAGATAGGAGGAGTAGAGGACAGAGGAGAGAAGAAAAATGACGAGTGACAGAGAGAGAGAGAGTTTGTAAAGGGGAGGAGACGGTAGAGCTGGCGGAGGTGAAGATTCAGAATCACATACAGAATGTAAAGAAGAGATAGCCTCTGTGTGTGTGTGTGTGTGTGTGTGTGTGTGTGTGTGTGTGTGTGTGTGTGTGTGTGTGTGTGTGTGTGTGTGTGTGTGTGTGTGTGTGTGTGTGTGTGTGTGTGTGTGTGTGTGTGTGTGTGTGTGTGTGTGTGTGTGTGTGTGTGCGCGCACACGCATGTGGTGACTGATTATTTGTCTTCCTCCCACCCTTTTGCCTCTGCCTCTTTTATCACCCTCCTCTTTCTCTCACTCTATCTCTCTTCTTACACCTGTCTAGTTCTCAGCTCTTTATTCTCCTACGCCTCTCATCATCCTGACTTTCTCACCTCTCCTCATCTCCTCTCCATCTTTATCCCTCCATCTCTCTCTCTCTGTTTCTGTTATCCTTCTCTCCTCATTGTTCTCATTTCTCTCTACTTCTACCTGACCTGTCTCTTTGACTGACTCTCTTATCTCTCATCTCTTTCCTTTTCTCTACCTTTGTCCATACTCCCCGCCTACCCGCCTTCCTCTCTCTCTCTCCTCCTCTTTACACCCTCCCCCTTTCTCTCTCTCAGTCAGTGTGCCTCTCACATATTTTGGTTTTTAATCAAACATGTCCTGGAGGCGTTGGGTTTTGATCCACTTCACCGAACAGCTGGGCCTGAGCTCCTCTCCCTTGTTCTTTTTCAGTCTGTATGCCACTCTCTCTCTCTCCTCCTTTGTCAGTGTTTTTCTCCCCTATCTTGGCCTCCTCTCACTCACTCTCTTCCCCTGTCTCTCCTGCAATCATTGCTCTCTCTCATGTTTCTCAGGCCATTTATTTTTCTGTCGTCTTCCATCTTCTCTCTGTCCTCGCTCTTTCTCTGATCCTTTCTTTCCGTGTCCCTCTTGATCTCTCTTATTCGCTCCCCCCCTCCCTCACTCATTCAATTCAAGCTCCGCCCGTCTTACCTGAGAGTGCGCTGAGTGGTCCTCTCTGAGAAGCGAATCCGCTCTGCTTATCTATGTACAATATCATCTCTACATCACATCTCAGGGCTTTCTCATCTCTCTCTCTCTCTCTCTCTCTCTCTCTCTCTCTCTCTCTCTCTCTCTCTCTCTCTCTCTCTCTCTCTCTCTCTCTCTCTCTCTCTCAACTCCAATCTGTTTTACTCCCCCTCCACCCTCACCTCCCCTTCTCTTTACTCTCTTCTCCTTTGCTCTGGCGCTCATCTTTCATCTTTCTGTCTGTCTTTTTTTCATGGCATGGTTCTGCAGGAGGCTAGCCGTCTATTTAGGGTCAGTCTGTCTGTGTGTATGTTTGCAGCTAATCTCGCAAACCACTTGACCAATCAGCGCTAAATTTCACGTGCACACACTGCCAGTGGTCTAACTTAGAACCTTAAAAGCAAACAAAGCACTCATGGAAGTTTCCTTCAGGCACGGGCAACAAACAAACAAACAAACAAACAAACCTGTTTTCGCTGGAGCCTTCCTCAGTGTGATAATGAAAGACAGCACAGGCGTGTCACTTGGGAGAAACCTGGGAGAAACATAAAGCGTTAACAAAAATTGTTAACAAATGTACCATTACCTTTACCGGTCCATTTGTTTATTACATTTTTCATGTAAAACACAGAACAAAAAGACATACCACTACAAACAGAATGAGTAGGTATACATAAATAAATAGATAGAGAATATAATGTCAATTCCCAATCCTCAACATCCCCTACAACAAAGAGAGGCCACATCAAATAAAATAATCTGAATAAATATTCATCATTTATTCATTTAAAACCTCAGAAAACACATTGAGGACAAACCCTCATTTTCAAAGGTGCTGAGGTACAGACATATAATAAATGCAGATTCAATTAAAATCAATGAGCAAAAGAATGCATGGCTATATCAATTAAAACATAATTAATATATAGCAGCACTAAATCAAAATAAAGTGTATGAATTGACAATGGCACAAAAAAAGGATTAATAACACAATAAGAACTATAAGAACAACAATGATAAAAAGATAAAGGCAATGACAGTTAAAATCTATAAAATTGGCAAAACCTTGACATTGGCTCAGTGGTATTAATGTGTACAACTTAGAATGTTTTCGAAGCATGTTACAAGCATGTGTGGCGCAGTAACAAAAAGCAGATTTTCTTCATTCTGTGTCGATTTTTGGAACCTGCAGGGTGAGCCTTATTTGTAAATGGTTACAGTGGCTAACAACATTTCAACAAAGCAGGGCTAAGAGCGGAGAGGGGAGATTATAAATAGCTTTATAAATAAATAAAAGCATTATGCTGAATCCCTTCTCACTGATATCCAAAGGTTTGAGTATGGAAATGGCCGCCCGCCCATAAATAACGAGATTTATTTCTAAAAAGAAAATTAAATTTCTGTCTCAGCTGTGATAAAAGTGATAGGAGGTGCAAATTCAATAACAGTAGGCCTACTCATCACATCATCTGATATACGCCGCAAATATCATAAGAGGTCGGGAGCCCGATAAAAAAATGAATGAATCAGTGCTTGCCCATCACAACAGTATAGTCTATCAATTTCGAGCAAGCGGGAGCAACATTTTACACACAGAGAACTTATCTGGCTGTTGTTTAACCCATTAAGACCAGGAACGCATCTGTGTAATCACTTTAACCATTATTTTATACTTTGGCTATTCAAAATATATATATACCCGGTGCTGCGCAATGAGCATGTAGATCTGCATTGTTGAAAAATCATGAACATTTTTGCAAATCTTTGAATATATATATTTTTTAAAGCTTCTGGGGGGGTCACGGCCAAATACATATCATTTTGGGGGTCCTTGACATGAAACAGTCTGAGAACCACTGATTATTATAGCAACATTTTCACACATTTTCAGAAAACTGTTAGAATTTAGAAGACATTTGTAGAATCGGTCTCAGGTCTTAATGGGTTAAATGAGGAGACGGTCATACAGTATATAACCGTATAAAGGCGGCCCATCGGCCCATCGGCGCAGTGTGGGTGCTCTAATAGCTGCATATTTGTGCCAACTCTAGCAGTCACACCAGTATCGCTGAAACCTTCTTCCTCTTGTACTCCCTGTCACTCTTGATTTTCATTTATTTCCTTTTTGTCACTTACAGTTTGCCCAGTGTTTAGCCCGTTCCTGGTGGTTTTAAAAGCCTTTTACCACATGAGTCATGATTACACAAAATAAATATATAGCCTCTACATTTGATGCCGCTTCTAGGGCTGCCAAGATCATGAAATTGTTGTTGATTCATTCATTTTCATACAAATAATTGCGATTAACGATTTAAGCGAACGTTGGAACATTTAAATAAAAATGACATTTCTGTTTGACTTTAAGGCTTTGTAAACAAAAATTGCACAGGTCAGATACAGCGAATAACTTAAATATACAAAGAAATGATTGACAACAACTGGTACCTATAATCAAGAAGAAGAAATTCTTAAGAAAGAAATAATTGTAATAATTGTACACTTTCAAAAATGGATTTTATAGTGGCAATACCTGATATACAAGCTCACAACGTGCTGTATCGCGAGGCGTTGTGAACTTGTAGATCTGCTATTTCCGCAATTTTTGAAAATATTTGAAACTTTTGTGAACAGAGGAATTTATACAGATGAAGGGAAACGATTATGACGATTATGCAAAATAACTGCGATTATCTCAAGTAATTTCGATGAGACGATAATAATTGTGACAGGCCTAGCGGCTGCAGACTAAGGTTGGCACTGAGCACGCTTGTGGGAGTGACAGCAGTGATCTGCCAGTGTGTGAAGATCCGTCTGCTACGGCAGCCTTTCAACGATGATACACAGAGCCTATGAAACACTGGACGTTGTAGCAGTAATTAATGAGATGAAATCACAAAAAAACTAAAAACAAAAAAACACCAGCATCACAGGGAAATGATGTGAAATGATGTGTTATAATGCTGAGGTCTTGTTTTTAAGGCAATATTTTAACTGTACCAAGTTGAACGTGTGCGGTCAGCTGTAGATAGTGCACCTGGCCCCATTGTCCATTTATAATGTTCACCTTCACATTAAAACTCTCATAGATGTGCATAGACGTTTTTCTCCTTTCCTGCCAGCCCCTTTTTCCATAACTCTCTAACCTTCCCATCTCCCATCTTTCACTATCTTCTAGTGCCCTTACGTACCATATATATATATATTCACACACACACACACACGCACACACACACACACACTCACGCACGCACGCACACGCACACACACACACACACACACACACACACACACACACACACACACACACACACACACACACACACACACACACACACACACACACACACACATACACATACACATACACATACACATACACACACACACACACTCATTCATTCCTGTTGAAAATTAGGAGTTCTCATCTCTGTTCCCATCCATCCTGCAGTGCCCTTGTTGGAGCATCTGGTTTCGGCTCTGCTGTACCCAGACGAGGGGCTGAAGGCGTCTGTGCTCTACGTGTTGCAGGCAGTGTGCGGTGCCACCGGGGGCTCATTGGTCCAGGCTCTGCCCACAGCTCTCAGGGACAGAGTGTGTGTCCTGCTCCTGCAGACGCTGGCTAACGCCTGCTCCGATCAGCTCATTGTTAACTGCCTGGGTGAGAAATTGTCTGATATACTGTTAAATTATTATTGATTATTAATTATTATTAGTGTTACACTATGATACTCAACTGTAGACTGCTGTGTACTGGTGGCTTTCTTTATAGGCCATGTATTGCTCTACATTATACTGTTCTACTCTGCTATATTTTGTTGTCTAGTGGTGGCCTATACACTGTATATCAACATAACAGTATAGAGAAAAGCTATTTTATTTGTGACAGAGCAGGTGTCACTTCTTCCAAAAGGTCTCCTTTTGAATCTGTAGTGTTTGTATGTTTTTCTTTCAATACTCTCAACCCAGGAAGGACACAAACAATGGAAACCCTTTTAGACCTGGTAGTTGAGTGGTTAGGGCTCATGCCACATGGGCTCAATGCTCTGATCAGTGAGCCCCGTTTTGTTTCCCGGACGACCCTACCATTTGCCATTTTTCACCCCCCTACTCTCTCCGCATTTCCTGTCTCTCTCCACTGTCGCTGTCAATAAAGGCAAAAGAAGTATCCAAATATATCTTTTAAAAAACAAAACAATGGAGAACTTTTAGCGTTTGATTCCTTTTGGCACACTCCAAACTCAAAAGATAAATGATATAGTGGTCCATTTACCAACTAAGCCGTGCAGTCCATTGCCAAAGGCAAACAAACTGGCTTCACTGATGTTTCCTCACAGTCAAGTCTGAACATACTGTATATTTCAGGTGAGCTGTGGTAGTTGGCCTCTCCATCTCCAGTTCTCAACCCCTCCTCAAACACTGCTTAAATGCTGAATATGTTTACCTTCAACTACCTGTGTGAAGCAGAATATACTGTTGGAAACACAATGTTAGGTGTAATGTTCATGTAGCTGTAATGTCGTGCATTTGTGAAATTGGCCTAATTTATACTTTGCCGTGTCAATATTATTTTTAGTTCACAGTCATGCAAAAGTATTGAATTAGCCTTTCAGGGCAGTACACACCAAGCCGCATAAGGCACTTTGGCCGACCATTAGCATCTGGAGATGTCAAAATTACCTGTAGCGAGTTTAAAAGCTCACCGACCACCATGTTAACTCTTTGCTTACACTGTTTAATGTAAGAGTCATTGTTACCAGAACGAAACTCGCTTCGTCAAGCCCCACCCACTGAAGGAGTGTATTCAACGACTCATAGGGCTACATTCATTACAGAGTCAATTGCATTTGGAGGGGTACGTAGTTTGTGCAGTGTGTTTGGAGCAACTTTACCGTGAAACATCACCAAACATCACCCAATTTGATACTCCATCGTAGTCGCATTTACTCATGCAGGACAAGACAGCTTGGTCTGTCCTTAGGCTTGAGCCATCTGCAGGTATGGAGGTCTAACTTAGAGAAACACCTGTGATCGGAGGTGTTCACTGGATAACCCTATCGACACATTTGTCCTCATCAATGCCCAATTCCTCTAACATCTACATAGGGTTGCTTATGCTATGACCTAAATAGCGCAAGCGATGAATGTGTAGTGGTCGTAAAATGTAACTTAGATAGCATGTTTTGTAGACAGATGCCAGGTCATTGTTGGCCTGGAATCCTATAGTGTGTATGTGTATGTAGTTTCAATGTAGGCTGATGATAGGTTCTTGGTTTACGTATGTATTAGTTATTATTAGATTATTGGTTTACTTATGTATTACTTTATTATTAGATTACTATGTTTATGCATTTGATGTATTATGTGTATTATGATGTATTATCTTGTGTCCTTGCTTACTGTAAGTCGCTCTGGATTAAGAGCGTCTGCTAAATGCCTAAACTGTAATTGTAAATGATGGCCTTTGTTAGATCAAATTGGTGTCAGTTTTTAAGTGCATCAGTTACTGATAGCTAGAATACACCAGATGATTAGTTGAGATGTTGTTAAATGAATGACATTTGTAGATGTTTCTATCAGTTTAACAAGCCCACTCTAAGCCAACTCTCTCGTTAGGAGTGAATATTTAAATTAAAATGTGTTATGGGTTTATTTATTTATTATCTTTTAGAAATGTGAAGTTGTTATATAAACATTGTCAACCACTTTGGAGTGAACTACGATGTTTTGCGGGCCCAGAGTAATGAGAGAGTGGGTGGTAAGGTTGGTTCGTGTCGGCTTTCGTTATTCGACGTTGCTAGGGAACAGCTTGGGTCCAAGTTTATTTCCTATCAGCTGCTGCTGTTCACAAACAGGACATAGATTTGGAAGTGGACCCATGTAGAATATTTATGTTGTGAAGTGTGAAGAGGTCTTTAGCAAGGGCGTATCGTCATAGAGGCCAACGGGGCCATGGCCCGGTCTATAAAACTCTGCTCCCCCAGGGGAAAGAAAAACAAAAAATCAACATAACAACATTAGCACCCCTCACCCTATTCTGTTGTTGCCAACCACAGAAATTCGCCGTTGTTTTCAAATCGGGCTTATTTGCATTCGGCCGAATTGTTAATGGGTGGCCATTAAAAAACGGTTTCCCCGTCAAACCGGTTCTCTTGCCAGGCACCAGCGGCTGCTGGTGGGGGGCCAGTGGGGCCACAACCAGCAGCGCCCACCACAACACCGGACCCGCCACCACCAGCAACCATCGCCGCGGCCAGCAGCACCATACCAGTGCGCCCCTGCTCCCCGGATTCCAGCGGCGCAGTTGCGCCTACAGACCTCTCTGCTATCGACGAGCCAGCAACTCAGCCCAAACTAAGCCGCTTCCCAACTCCCAACTATACTTGCATATTGTGTTTTATTCACGTTTCTCTCGCTTGCATTAACGCTGATGGTAATTCTCAATAGACTGTCACTTATCAGCCATCGTTGCGCAAGCCCCCACCGCCAGACCCGCCAGAGGGGGGGGGGGGTTAAGAATCTGGCCCGGTCCACGTTAGAACCCACCGTACGCTACTGGTCTATAGTAACAATGGAAGAGTTGTCTTTTAAGCATTAAGGATCCTAAGACATTAAGTTTTCATATGTAGTGTAATGGTGTAATGGATTGAGACAGGACGGAGAGAGGGGAGACGTCACTGCAGCATTGAATTAACCTGATTATCTGCGTATAACGCAGGTTCTCAGGAAATTAAGCATTACAGTTAGAGATTACAGACTGTATACTCACAAATGATGTAGATGCTTACCATTGTCACCAACAAGTGAAGAAGTAGGTGGAGACTTGAAAGGGAAGTTAAGTGCACTGGTCTCAGCTTTTGAGACAAACAATAGGAATGCTGAAAAAGAGACGTGTGAGATAGAGAAGGTTCTGGTGGGACTTGATCCCAGGCTATGCAGGATAGCACAGACAGCCGCCCCAAACCATTACACCCTCTCAGGGTAAATAGTGGTGGTATGTTTTGTGCATTGTAGTCCACCATCACATCACAAACGGAATCAGAATGCACTCAAATCCTAGGCTAGATGGAGGTCAATGGACCGTGAAAAGATGAAATAGAGTTTTTGTATTGTAGAAATGTGTTAAGAATAATAAACACTATATTGGAGGTCTCGACTGACAAGCCAGGGGGGTGGGGGTAGGGGGTATTATAATGAAATGGTTGTAATATATTAGAGATATGGGGGATATGGGGGGGGCTTTCAGGTTGAACGGGGCCAAACGCCCGAAGCGCGCTTTTTAAATAGTTTTTACTCAATTCATTTGTTATTTGTATATTATGAAACTGGGGAGGATAGAGTGTTCCTCCATGCGCATCATGGCCTCCCGGTGTGTATCGGAGGAGACACGTGGTTATCGCCGGCACCCTCCCCAAGACCAACAGTAGGGCTCAGCAGTAACAGGGACTACTGCACATGGGGGAATTGACATAACTAAATTGGGAGAAAAATAATAAGATGATAAATTAAGATAAAATAGACATTATCAATCCCTAATGGGAAGTTAGTCAACAAAACAGCAGCAACCATTCCAGGAAAGAGAGAGCAAGGACAGTGAGTAATATAGATCACAATAAAATAGATAAAAATACTGTCATGGCAAAAGAAACTAAAATATACAATAAATAAAACAATCTTTACAGATGTTGATGCTACAATGGTGGTGTGCTAATCATGATAGCCACGGTGCCTCATGTATGGTAAGAATGGTGCGCTATGGGCCTATGGTGACCACGGACAACAGGGAATCAGTTTGATTGCGGAAAGGGAGCCTGAGAAATGGCTACATCCGATGAAGTAGCTGATTGAGGGTGCAGTGTAGGGGCGAGCAGAGAGAGCAGGGGAGGGAAAGGAGAGAACAAAATGTATATTGTGTGCACAAAATAGTGTTCTGTTTGCTTCATGTAGTAAATTTTAAGCCTCAGTATGCTTTTTATTTACTCAATATCCACTCTGGGGCTCTGTATAAATGCAGTCATTATTTCTACAAGTGAAAGCCAACATTTTTGAACATCATTCCTGGGTACTTATTTTTCATACTTTATGGAGGATATGTCTTTCCATTACTTCATCTTCCAGGTCTACTGAAGCAGCTTCTCCGTCTAGCGGAGGTGGTGTCGGTTCTGATGAACACCACCAGTGATCAGATAAGCGGAGATACCAACCACAACCTCCATAGCGACGACCATGACGACGACAACATCAACAACCGGATCCTCAGTCCAAACCAAGGGCAACAGTGTCTGGAGCGCTGCCCGCTGCCACTCATTCTGAAAAAGGTCTCTGCAAACATCCTGCTCACTCTTCCCAGGGCCGCGTCCGCGCTGCTGACGACAACTATAATAAAAGGGTCTAATCCAGGATTAGCTCCTGTTTGAACGTGGGATTCAAGCAGATTAACGAAAAGGGAAAATATTTGGGCTTCCTCGTCTGGGAAAGTGATGCGTCAGATTATGGGCAGTTACGTTTTCATATCAACGACTCAAATCCCCTTGGCTCACTGCTATTTGGGTTGTTTGAGGAGAGGTTTTTAACAACTTTATGTGAACAGTTAACCAGTTGACAGTGTACTGTGTTTCCTTAGAATTGAAACCTAGTTAATGTTTACTTATTCAAGAAATCACCCCAAAACACACATCGTCTATATTATTATTGTACATTGTAGCAATGTTGCCACCTGCCACCTCTGTGGCTTTGCTGGGGTTCCTCCGACACTCAGGGACACAGTCAAGTAGATGTTCAAGCCAAGAGAGGCTGTCTCTTGAATTTATGTGGGGATGACTGATTGCTCAGAGTCCAGTTAGTTTGAAATCAGGTCAGGTGTGACTGCTTACACCACATATATTGTTAATATTGTTGTCTGACGTTAAGGTTTTTTCCTAGTAATTCTCGATAGTACTCCAGAATAATCTTTCAACTGGTAGCACTGGTGCAGTACTGTTGCTTTAACTGAGACTCTGCATTGCCTGCAAATGACATGTGAGACCTTGCAGATCTACAAGCTAACGAGTCACCTCGACTTGCATGGCAGTTTGTCAATTTTTGGCACACAACTCCGTACTACGGTGTGTGTGTGTTGTTGTTTGTTTGTGTGTGTGTGCTTGCACGCTGTATCCTTGCACACAACCTGAACAAAATGTAGCAAAGACGTGCGTGAGGCAATTCAGCTGAATTAAAAAACTTCATTAGACAATCGATATGTTTGTCTTGTCTTGTCTTGGAACAGTTGTCTCCAACCAGGGATTTGATTTGATTTAAATTACACTAGACTGGTGCCCAACTACTCGGAAACGATGCAAGTCGGGAATGCATGCCCCACTCGGTTATGCAATACATGTTGTAAACGTTGTGAAAGTAGTGAGTACCTGTACCCATCTGTCTGTCTGTGTCCCTTTTATACCCATATATGGAGATTTCTGTATCTGTCTGTCTGTGTGTAGTTATCATGTACTCACCTTGAATACAAGGTGATTTTTTGTTTGTATAACAATCCTTTAGGGTGAATGAGGAATCCCCCCCCAAAAAAACTAAACAACAACAAAAAAGGAAAAAACACTGGATTAGTTGAAGTAAAATGGAGTCCAAGATTAACAACAGCAAAACTATATAAAAAATCTGTTTAAAAACTCTAAAGCAGCGCTCACAGTGTAGTCACAGTCTCCTCTAAACACTCGTATTTAGACTATAATCAAAAATCCAGCTAAAGAAGAAGAATAGAATTTAGCGTTTTGATCGGGCCAAATTTACAAGAGACTTTGAACTACATAATTGGCCTCAGCTGTACAGTACAGTACAGTACAGTACAACATCACAACTCTGATATTTTACAGCCTGTGGACACTGTATGTATACTCATAAACCGAGGGAAAACTTCATCGTGGAGATGAGAGTCAGGCAGCTGGCAGAATATCACAACCTCTGGCGTCATCAGTAACCTAGCCGCGTCGCTGCTGTGAGTGATGCTTCATGTAGCCGCAAGTGTCTAAACAGGGGATTTAAAAAATCTGCCCTCACACGGTTGGATCCTGGACTGGAATAATAAAGCGTCTTGATATGTGTGTTCCAGCTGCTGGTGAGTGGTGATGAGACATTGCAGGTGGCCAGTGTTCAGTGCATGGCCTGCATCCTGGTTCATTCCCCATCTCAGTACTGTAGCGCATTCATACTGGCTGACATACCTGGTGAGTTACGCATGCGCACACACGCACACACGCGCACACACACACACACACACACACACACACACACACACACACACACGCAGCCACAAACATACAATCAACACCTGTACGGTATAGGCACCATGCACATACTTTATACTGTATTCACTGCCACCATTCACACTGTGAATTCACATTTGTCTACACTCTACGGTATATATATCTGCTATCTATGTATTTATCTATCTAATATCTTTTATTTGTCTTTCTGTCCAGTTCAATATGCATGTGCATACATGGCATATTAACAGTACTGCAATTATCATCATCATCATCCGCAGTCGAGTTAAAAGACAGTCCGGTCACACCACTCTGGTTCATCTCCTATTGCTTTGGCCAGAGTCCAGTGTGTCTGGCAATAGAACCTAGATACGTAAATGGCCTTCTTCCTCTAGTTAGACATGGAAGACTCCAGAGTGCCATAGCTTCAATTATCATCTCTTAAATCTCTCTCTTTCTCTCCCTCTCTCATAGGGTTTCTGTTTGAGCGTGTGTCCAGTACCAGTGAGGTTTTACTGTGGTCTGTCTACAACTGTCTGCTGCTGCTAATAGAGGAACAACTCTTCTTCTCCCAGTGTCACTCTGTCTACGGTCAGACTACAATTCAA
>NC_139948.1:27585144-27625144 GCF_963454915.1 Gymnoscopelus microlampas
ATTTGCTAATAGCTACATGCAGTTAGAAAGAAAGTTATAGAGTAAATTAATGAAGTGCTGACGTCACTTCCGTTATCCCCTGGGTTCACAGAGTTGTTTTCTCCATTCTAAATCCCATACACTGCACGCACGCACATGCACAAGCACAATGTCCTCTATCTTCTGTAAAGTCCATCTTTCATATGATCATGTACAGTTGTAACATTACAAGATCAACCCTCACTTTTTCTGTCATGTCAAAAAGTTTTGACACATATTCCAGTTTTAGTTTCTAAAACTGGAATATGGGTCTTTGACTTTTTTGCTCATAGGAGATGTGTGTGCCAGCACGGCCACTTAAAAAAAAAAAAAAAGGTTTTATTCAAATTGTATATTTGAACTGCCTTGACTGTCACATTGTAGCCTACATATACTGTAGACCTACTATATCAATCAAATGTGCCTCAAATGTTCAACTCTTGAATCGAAATACACATTATACACAACTGTTTCTATTCGCCTATTTGACAGAGAAGCTTGCAGCTTTCAAATGTTTAATTTTTCGTTTAATGATACACCATTTTCTGCATTCGGTAACATATTCAATTTGATATCAAATCTGCCCATGCCTACATGAAACCCATTTTGTTTATGTGTGTGTTTAGCATCAACACACTTAACACAACAACACACATCTCTCTCTCTCTCTCTCTCTCTCTCTCTCTCTCTCTCTCTCTCTCTCTCTCTCTCTCTCTCTCTCTCTCTCTCTCTCTTGATGTCTGTCTGTCTGTCTGTCTGTCTGTCTGTCTGTCTGTATTGTTGTGTGTGCTTTCCAGACTGAACCACCAGTCCAGTCCAGTCCAGTACAGGGAGATAGGGAAGCTGGTGGAAGTCATCACTAACAGATGCAGTGAGCTGCCTCCTCTGCCCTCCTCGTCTCATCAGCGAGCCTCTGTGAGTCTGGCTCGCTTCCTGTTTATTTGTGTGTATTGAATTCTAGATCGTTGGTACACACAGGTCAATAAGCTTGAGAAAGCTCCTCTCCTCTCCTCTCCTCTCCTCTCCTCTCCTCTCCTCTCCTCTCCATTTCAGGGAAGCCTGAAGACCTCAGATGCGAGTGGCCAGGTCTCGAGGTCACTAGGTTTTCTACTCCAAGCGCTGCTCTCCTTCCAGGCTGCCTGCAGGTCAGAAAGGCCTCTGTCTGTTCTGTTTGTCTATATGTTGTCACATACTGCATGGTTACTGTTTCTGTTGGGTTAGATGCATAAATAGATTGCTATCAACATTATCTAGTGACATGTAAAGAAAATGAAATTAAAGATAACTTCCTGTTACTTCCTGTTTTTGTCCATCATTTTCTCATGTGTGTGTCTGCGACTGTGTGTCAGGTTGGCTGAGCAGTGTGCATCAGATCCCTCTCTGAAGGAGAACGCATTCAGGGCTCCATGCAAACAGGACCAGACAGAGGATTCACTGGAGTCTCTGTGTCGATGTCTGCTCCACTGCTGTGACGTCTGCATCCCCACTGTCACTGTGAGTGCACGCACGCACGCACGCACGCACGCACGCACGCACGCACGCACGCACGCACGCACGCACGCACGCACGCACGCACACTCACGCGCGCGCGCACGGACACACGCACGGACATTTGCACGCATACAAATATACTCAAGATAATTTTTAGGCAGTCTTTGCTTTGATTAGACAAGACAATAGAGAGACAGGAAACTGCTGTCAGAGAGGGTTTAATCTCTCAAGAACAGATTCCGACCTGCGGTGGAATCTGTCGGAGCGGTTCGTCCTAACCAGTGCGCATTGGATACAAGTGGGCGTGCCTTCAGATCAGGAAGTGGGCCGCGCTTTACCCAATCAAATGTAGTGGGCGGGATTCACGTGTCCATCCACCATGATCCACCCTCCCCCCCTCGAAACTAGCCGAAACTAATTTAACAATAGCGTCCTCGGAGCGGACAAAACCACGGAAAGATATTCACATTTTAAATGACTCTTTCATCATAGAAACAAGTGGGCTTATAACCAAAACCATCCATGTTCTCTGGGAGAAGTGGTGTTAGTGTTCCGTGTAGAAATATTGTTAGTGGGAATGAAAACATGGTCGCACCAACCGGAAGTGATGCGCTATAGGCAGACATGAAACCGGTGTTTCCCTGCGCTCTAGTCTAACATTATACTCCTGCCAGACTCCACAGAATATCAGAAAAGCAGAGGTCGCTGTTTTTCATTTTCTGTGGGGTATGGCTACGCGAGACTAGAGAGGGTTAAGCACTAGTCATGTCGGGATTGGCTATTTTAAGCCTTTTTATGTACGATTTTATCCTATTTTGCTTCATCTATATCAGCTGACATATGTTCAAACAGCATACACCGTGTCAGGGCGTCTTTTCCACATTAAATGGTACGTCACTCATCAGTCAATTCAGTCAAGTCAAATGCTTCGACCAGGCGTTGATGGAAGCAACTGTCCAAAAACAGGAGTCAGTCCTGTTTTTGGTGTGACGTGATGGAAATAAAAGCTAGCTGCAATGTATCCCACAATGAATGGACAGTAAAGTTTGCTTGTAAAAGATACAGACACATTCATTCTGATAGGCAAAGTCCATTGGCTACAAAGTTATATTCTTAAATGTCAGACACATTCCACTCCCATCGGCAAGTGGGACACATAAACAAACGCACAATACTCTCTCTCTGCTCATCCTACAAACACCGTTCAAGGGATGTGTTCAGCAGAAAATCAATTGCATTGAGAACGTAACATTTTCTGCTTAAATTATCCAGTTGATTAGTCAAAAAAAAGAAAGTTTTTACAGCTGTTCAAACCTACCACGGGTTATATGTGCAGCGTTTCATTTGAGGTTGTCCCATAAGAATTAAGAATCTCAACCAGACAACTGGTGGTGTCTACCGTATTGACAGGAAGATACTGCTGAGGAGAAACAGTGAAATCAGCAGGGGCAGTGTAGGCGGGGGGCATCAAGGCCACTGTGGCCGTAGGGCATGTCATTTTCCGTGGGGCACACGGACAAAGAGAGGGGCAACGAGTGCCTTGGCCGTTTCTCCTCTGGTCATTTGTATATTCAACGTTTTCATTACACAGACCAAGAATGCCTCAGGGCACCCGTTAAATTATATTTAAAATCTCTTACAATCACTATATTTGTGTGTGTTCTTCTGTGTGTTTACAGAGGATGTGCGAGCGTGTCCTCCATGCCCAGGTGCTCCAGTGTTTCTACACCATTCTATCCTGTCAGTTCACCCTCCTCCCTTCTATAATGCCAGTCTTCGCCACCAAGCTAGGTGAGTCAGCTAACATATCTGCGGAATGATAGGTACCCTCACGCAAGCACACTCACACACACACACACACACACACACACACACACACACACACACACACACACACACACACACACACACAGACGCACGCACGCACGCACGCACGCACGCACGCACACACACACACACACACACACACACACACACACACACACACACACACACACACACACACACACACACACACACACACACACACACACACACACACACACACACTTACAGATACATCTATATGAGTTTGAATTATTGAAAATATAGATAGTGGCTAGGATGATGCTGTCAGTGTTTAGGCCTAGGAGTCCAGGATGTGGGTAGGTTGGAATAAAGATTCCAGGAGAGGGTTGTGGCCCTGAATATCTTAGCTTGGGAGTCCATGAAACATATCTGGTGATGGACGACAGAGACCTCCTTCAGCCCCACCCTCCCCATCAGGAACTTGGAAGAGAAGGAGATAGGGGATGAGAAACACAGGGAGAGGAGAGAAAAAGAGCGGGTGGGTGCGAGATACAGAATCACACTGGCTGGTGGGCTTGGCTGAGTACTGTATAATACTGTATGCTTCTCTTATGGTGTGTGGAGAGGAGTTGTTTATCAGGCTTGTTTTTTCCTCCTGAACTTAAGCTGTCCCAACTACATATAATAGCTTGTCCCTGAGAATGTTTAAGAATGAGAATTTTAAACATGAACAAGAGCAAGTATTATATATACAAAGTATATCCTGAGTGCCATGAATTGATAATTCCCTGCCTTGTAACCCGGGGATCCCTTAGACCCTGATACTGCAGTTTTTCTATCCTATGAGGAAGTTAAT
Organism: Gymnoscopelus microlampas; assembly: GCF_963454915.1. Taxonomy (NCBI): domain Eukaryota; kingdom Metazoa; phylum Chordata; class Actinopteri; order Myctophiformes; family Myctophidae; genus Gymnoscopelus; species Gymnoscopelus microlampas. Next base: position 27,589,298 of record NC_139948.1, read on the forward strand.
GAGAATTACTTACGGGGAGCAGCAACTGGACAGCTAGAAGCATACCAGGCAGGTGAATGCAATTTAGATCCTTGTAGGATAGAAAAGCATCATTATAATTGAGAACCACCGACTAACTGTAGATTTAACAGGACTTGTGGCCATTACAGGGCTCAAACCTGTGACCAGTGGTGGAAAAAGTACTGACATTCTTTACTTAGAAAACTAAAAGTATCAATACCACAATGTAGAAGTACTCTGTTACTAGTAAACGGCCTGCGTTCAAAATGGTACTTAACTAAAAAATACAAGTACAAGTATTGGCATCAAAATATACTTAAGGTACCAAAAGTACAAGTACTAAAATGTTTGAAAATAGCAGATCTATAAGCAATATTTGCCTCTGAGATGTACTGGAGTAAAAGTAGAAGTATTGAAAATTGGAAATACTCCAGTAAAGTAAACGTGCCTCAAAATTGTAATTGTAAAATTTCTAAATACCACTTATTCTACTCTTCTTGCACTAATGTACAGTATCTAAACTAGAAAAATGGGCTCTTTGGAGCACAGGTCTACGCCTGGCCAGGTAGTAGAAGTAACACACACACACACACACACACACACACACACACACACACACGGACGGACGGACGGACGGACGGACGGACGGACGGACGGACGGACAGGGTGCAAAACGTCTCGGCCATGCCTTTGGCCTGGCGGAGACAGTTATATGTAAGTGTATGTGTGTAGCTTTGCACATTCTATATATCCCCAAACAAAATTATTTTCCACTCATATTCTGCACACTCACCATTTCTGCTAAAGATCCTTTACCCTTCCAGAATAGGGAAGGTATATAATCAATAATAATTCTCTATAAGAGATTACCAGCACTCACATAACTGTCCTTTAAGGCACTTTTATTTATAGTCAGTTGGCATGGTACACTGCAGAGCAGACAGAACAACATACACGTTTCGTCATCAAGCCTTCATCAGCGTTGTAAGGTATATCATCAAGCCATCTGCCCCGCAAGGACAGGTGGCTGGCTACTGAGAACAGTGTCATTGACAGGCGAGACCTAGCTGCCTCAGGCTCACGTCTGAAAGACAATACAGTGAGTATAACTGCCTGGCAGTGCCCCCGAAGAGAACTTCCCCTGTGGAAATGTTATGGCATGAACTGTGCAGTGCACAACACATTTCAGGAGATGCAACAGACAGGTGTTTTGGCATCGAGAGAGAGGGTGGGAGAAAGAGAGAGAGGGATTGAGAGAAAGTGGGTTCATGAAATAAATAGCTTTGTCTAATAAGTACGCATTGATCTCTTTTATTGAAGCACATAACCAACCAGGCCTTTAAGTCCAGCTCTTTACAGTATACATTTATTTATTTATAGGACTTGCTGTCCTATTAGTGTAGCAGTTTGGCACTGGATAACGAGGTGTTTTCACCACTGATCCAGAGTGGTGAATCAGTGGTGTTAGAATATATATACAATGAGAGGTATCATTTATTTATTTAATTACAAATAATGGGAGATCAAAGTGAAAGTAGGGATGGAGTCATTCTGGCTCTCCTTAAAGGACGACTTCACCACTTTTCAACCTATCTTCATATAATTGGTCCTCACTAATGCTCATGATAAATGGTACCATTTTCTTCTATGTCTGTGTCTCAGAGGAGGGCTGTGGACTGTTCAGAAACCGTCTACCAGTGACATCATCGATGAGGAATCCAAGCCAATAGAAACTGCAGGCTTTCTATTCCTGGAAAGTTGCAATGCAATAATAGAAGCCATTGTTCTCGCATTAATAAAAATCTAAATAATAAACTTGAAATCTTGTTGGAAAAAAAAATCCTGCCTAATGATGATGTCACTGGTAGACGATTTCTGGACTGTCCACAGCCCTCCTACGAGACACAGACCAAGTAGAAAAAAAGGTACCATTTTATCATGAGTATTAATGAGGACCAATTATATGAAGATAGGTTGAAAAGTGGTGAAGTCGTCCTTTAATAAGGAACCTGTCTCTCTCTCGTCTTACCTACCTCCCCCTTACCTACCTACCTCCGCCTCACTTCTCCCCCTCATCACTTTCTTCTCTTCTTTCATTGTCCTCACTCCTTCCCCCCAGCATCCTCTGGCTTCTACAGGTTGGCTCTGGAACACAAAGCTATCCTCTGTGCTGGGAACAGGTAAGGGGAGAACCCCAAGACAAACACAAACTCACACACGCACGCACGCAGGCACGCAGGCATGCAGGCATGCACGCACGCACGCAGGCACGCACGCACACACACACACACACACACACACACACACACACACACACACACACACACACACACACACACACACACACACACACACACACACACACACACACACACACACACACACACACACAAACTTGCACTTGTAACCTTTCCCTGAATTCCATTTATTATATTACACTATTGTCTCCGCCAGGCCGGATGGCCTCATGTCGGCCCTTCGCATTTTCGCCAATACCAAACTTTTTTTCCTGGATTTGTGCGTGCGTGCGTGCGTGCATCTGTTTGGCCCAGAGAGTTCAGTTCTTATCGAGTGCTCTCTGCTGGAGCAGATTGAACTGGCAGACACATGAGAGAAACTGAGGCCTCAGTCATTTCTCAGTCACTTTCTATCTCTGCCTCTATCAAGCCACTTTTCTCCCAGTGTCTCTGTCTGTGAGCAATACAATTGCAGCCCCACTGTGTGTGTGTGTGTGTGTGTGTGTGTGTGTGTGTAACAATAAAGCACAACCTTGAACCTTGAACCTTGAGATTGGAGGACAAGCAAACAATGATCTGCTGTGGAAAATGTAATGTGTGGGACCATCTAGCAGTAAACACATCCATGATATCTTGACATATCAACTTAATAATCACTTGCTCATTCTCAGTTACGTTCTTCTTTATTGAAACCACAAATTAAAGCACAAGACGTGCGTCTGCGTCCACGCATAGGGTGCACTCTGTACTGTAACTAGTAATGGAAATATTTGCGTCGCAGTGTGCAGAGTACAGTATATGCCCTCTTGACAGCCAATACAGCAGTGCGCTCTGACTGCGCCAAACCACACCTCATTTTAAGACTAACACACCCATGAGCGCTAAATAGGTGCAAGATCATTTGATATTTAAAGAAGTGGTAAATAGGAGACCTGCGCCATTTAGAAGATAGGATTAACACGTGCGCTTCCGCTAGTGTGTGCGTGTGCGTGTGCGTGTGCGTGTGCGTGTGCGTGTGCGTGTGCGTGTGCGTGTGCGTGTGTGTGTGTGTGTGTTTTTGTCGCTTTTTGAATTTGTGTCTCTTTTGGAAAGGTGTGTGTTTGTTCTGTGCCTCAATAGTGTTTTTTGTGTGTGCAGATGATGCGGTGTGTTTATTTTACCTCTGTGTGCGCATCACAGTAGTGTGTACAGTATTTATGTGTAAGCGTAATATGTTTGTGGTTGACTGTGAGCCACCTTCTTTGAGCTGTAATAAAACTGAAACCAGTCTAAACTGTCTTTAGTTCTTATTTTAAAGCCTGAATTAAAGCCTTAAAAAAAAAAGCAAGTTCACTACAAGATCTGGAACATGCACTCTGGATGATGTGTAATGAGTTTTTTTCCCCCTCTTTCTTTATCTCAGGCTTCTATTTACCCATTCTCTCTGTTGTGCCCTCTATTATGTATTCTTTCTGTTCTCTTAATTCTCTCTCTTGCTGTCACTTGCTGTGTTTTAGAAACCAGAGTCTGAATGCATCTTGCTGTGGTTTTCTACATAAACTCAGTATGTGTCTCCTGTCTCAGCCAGACCCTGCCACAAGCAACTATCAACATGGTAATGCAAACAACACACACACATACACACACACACACACACACACACACACACACACACACACACACACACACACACACACACACACACACACACACACACACACACACACACACACACACACACACACACACACACACACACACACACACACACACACACACACACACACACACACACACACACTCAAACACATGCACGCGAGGCACATAACACACAATCTTAGCCAGTGTCAACATAGCTGTATTTGTTTCCAGACATCTTCTTAGGTCTGATTTATACTTAGTTAGATCGCCTGTGCTCACGCTCAACTAAGAATAACTAGTCACTAGTCACTATAGAATGTTAATTCACAAAATACTTTCACAATGACGTGCAGGACAGCATGCAAGACTAAAGGGAATATAGGGACGTATACCTGTATAATACTGATGTTTCAATGAAATCTGTACGTAATGAAGCTATGAAAGTCCTGTTAAAAACCATGAACGAAAAATGTAGGTCCGAGCTTGAATAATTATGAGAAGAGACGAATGCTATTGTGTTTGCCTGCAGGTTTTGCTATGTACTGGTATCAATTATTACTGATACCCATGCACATTGAGAGTTGAAGCCAAAAACTACAGTAGGCCTCAGGGAAGTTTCAGCAAAAAACAAAAACTGCTGTGGTTTGCTGAAGTCATCTAGTTTAAATGAACTCAACACAGGATCTTAGGATCTCCTCAGTTCAAAGGAAACTGTGTCAGGCACGGCCCATACTGCCGGTTCAAAGTCCTGAGTTCAGCAGCTCCAAAGGACTCTTATCCCCTGCCAACTGTCAGGTCATACCATCTTGGACCGTAGCCTGGAGGCAGCGGTAAAGCTTTATGAGTTTTCTGTTTTTATTGAGACAGTGCAGTGAAAATGACATGCCCTGAGTTTGATTCAAACCCACAACCCACAACCTGTACATGATTCTACTGGTACATTTCATTGGAGCCTACTTTAACACACAAATAATGATTATAATGACCTGATAGTCAGAACATTCTACGAGAAAAGCAATAAGGAATCATACATGTTTTTCACAAAGTCACCTACTTGATTTTGTATGGGTGCTGTACCCTTTAACAAACCAGAGGTTCAGAGTCATTACTAAGATTAGGGAAGGCTGTAATATTTACAGTAATGTGCTTTATTGATGTTGGAACATTTTTTTTTTTTTAATCTTTATCTCCAATGTTAATTTAGGCCAAGGGGCACACATTAAGAATACAAGTTCCATTATACCCAGGAGGGTTTGCATGTGCTGTAGGAAGATTTGCGTATATTAATTTCATGTTGGTGTGTTTGATGGGGCAGGGAGACTGATATATTGTGCTCAAATGAAATGCGAATGACACATATTTAAATTTACTCTAGTCTTGATACATGCTAAAGTTGAGGGGTTGGGGCCTGGAAAGTGAGTTTATGCTACCTACATATTACAGTAGCCTGGCGTAGCCAGACTATATCACTGCGTGGATATGAGTCTGGTGCTTCCATGAGGACGTTTTTTTCCCCAAGGGGCGGGATCAAAACAATGGCCCTCGGCCCTGATTGGTCCCCCACGTCTTCTGGAGCAGGAAATGGATTCTCTATGGAGCGGTGCCAGACCCAAATCGCAGAGTGCAATTTTTTTTTACACTTGCAGATTCGTCTGGTCCCAGGCTAATATTACAGCACTGCAGTCAGATTTGTCATTACAATGTTGTGGCATTTAAAACACAGTGGAGTCATGTATTTTCTTAATATAACAAGACGCGCACGTGTGTGTGTGTGCAGTGTGTGTGTGTGTGTGTGTGTGTGTGTGTGTGTGTGTGTGTGTGTGTGTGTGTGTGTGTGTGTGTGTGTGTGTGTGTGTGTTTACCTCTTCAGAAGTGTTTGTTCCTCTCTTTCCTTCTGTCAACAGCTTCTTCCTTCTCATCGGCTCTTATTTCTTTGGTTCTTTACTGTATCCCTCCATTCATCCCTCCATCTACAGAATGCTTGAGTTGCTCAGCTTTCATCTTTCATTATCTCTTACTCCACTTCCTGTTGATATTTACCCATGTGCTTATACACAACCAACTCCCTCATGCTGCCTCACTGTTTGTTGATGTTATTTATTGATGTTATTTCATTCAAAGCATACAGGTCAGTTGAGAACAGATTCTCATGTACGACGATGACCCCTGGTGATAAAAGGGCAAAGGCCTTGCCAGCGGAATATTACAACCTTGGGAGCTGGAACAAGAAAATGATAATGTCTGTCCTTTGCTTGCATCCTTCTACTTGTTTTAATTGATGTTTGTTTCCGACTCAAACCATATTTTGATTGATTAATTGATTGATTGAGCGAGTGAGTGAGTGAGTGAGTGAGTAGTGAGTGTCTGGTATGCTGTGATAGCAGCAAAGAGAGTAAAGATTATTATATTATACTCCATTCTATTTTATTCCATTTCCTTTCTATGCTAGAGTACGCCTGTTTGACGCCTGTCTACTTCTGTTCTATTCCTATTCTACAGTATTCTGTTTGTTCCCTTCCTATTCTATTGCATTTCATTCTATTCTCTTCATTTCCCATCTGTCCCCGTATTCCCTTCTATCCTCCCTGCAGTACAAATTGTCCTTTGTGTGTTGTCATGTGTCAGTCTGGCTCTCTCTGCTGTCTCCTCCATCTCTCTCCTCATCTGTCTTCTTTATCCATCTGTCTGCCTTTCTTTCACTCTTTCCACCGTTTACTCGTGTAGTTTGAGTTATTTTACTTCTTTATTCCTCCCATGCTCTGCTCTTCTCCCCTGCAGTCTGCCATGGGTCACTGCTGGCCTTATCTGCTGTGAGTGTGTGTTAGTGAGTTTGCCATCTGTTCGTTCAATTTTCTACAGCCATGATTGGTCCCTGGTCTTTTCTCATGTGTTTATTTTCTATCCTCATCTATCCCCAAACATTCCTTCCCTCGCTCGCTCTTTTTTCTCTCTCCATCTCTGTCCCCCTCTGTCTATCTCTTTCTGCAAAGAAGCGCTTTTCTCTCTCTCCCCTTCCATCATCTCTCCCTTTGAACATTTTACAGATGTAAAGTTTGTGTTGAGATGCATCGTCTCTCCATTGTGTTAGTAAATCCTCTTTAATGTGGAACTCCCCTCTCCCCTTTTCATCTCTCACTCTCTTTCTGGAATCCTTTTTTTACATTTTCTTTTTTTATATTTCATTCCTCGCCTCTCTCCATCAGGACTACCGGCCTCACCGTTCAACCTCAGAGGCAATGGGCCTCATTCACCAATTTTCTCTTAAATTTCTATTAGATTTCTCTTATATGTTCTCTTAACTGTTAAGAGAGAAATAAGAAAAGCCTACCTGTGTCCTGTTCTTAACATCCAAATCTGTTCTTAATCAGGTGTGCTGAATCCCACTTGATCTTAAATTAGGCAACGTCCATAGGAATCTTATTGGTTTGCATGCGTTTATGTGCTAAAGAGACATGAAAGCTGTTTCACCATGCAATATCATTCAATGAGAAGAAATCTTACCAAAATGTGGATTATATTATTTTTTATTTATTTTTTTCTTATATTTTTATCCCACGATTTTGTAACCCCTATTTTTTCACCCAGTGCCAATGCCTAAGCGTGTAATCCTGGGCACTATCTTCCCTCTGCCAACCTAGGGAGGCCAGGGCCGAGCTCATGCCTCCTTCAATGCATGAGAGCCAACTGACCTTCTTATCACCTGACAGGGGAGAGTTTCCCTGGTTGGACGTAGCGTGTGGAAGGAACACGTTATTCCAACCAGTTCCCTTCCCCTCCATCAGGCGCCCCGGCTGGCCAGGGGGAGGCAGTATAGTGACCAGGATTACTGCATGTTTTTTTGTGAGGGTACCTACCCTAGGAGACACGGGGAGAACATGCAAACTCCATTATATCCATTATATTATTTTTCATAGTATTGACACTATGGATATCAAAAAACCCAGTAATGGCAATACATTAACATTTGTGATACTGTAAAAGCCTTGTAAAGCCTACATTATGCACCATTGTACAACTGTGTCATATGGCGGAAATCGCCGATCTACAAGCTCCCAGCAGCTGAGCTTGTGGATTGGCAATTTTCACTGCTCAACACCATTGTGCACGGAAGTGTAAATCAGACTTTAGTAGAGGACATGTAACTGAAATTAAAAGGGGGCTGAACGCATGCAATATCCTCCAGGATGTTATAGTTATAATTGGGATCAATTGACCAATACAAATATTTAGCCCTGCATGAATTTAATAATCCAATCAAATTACTCTAAAACATATCATACACATCTTATTAAATGATATTCATGTATGTTTTCTAGCATTGGACAAACAAAATGTGTGGACTGTGTTTTCTCTTATCTCAGTAAGAGTGCTCTCGACCACTCTTAAAGAAAACGTAGCTGAATCCCAGATAAGAACACAATAAGAAAAATTGCTAGTTAAGAACAAAATAAGAGAAAATCTGTTCTTATATCGCTTCCTGAATGAGGCCCAATGGCCTTATTATCTGAGCCTGATGTCTCTAGTTCCATCTCTCTCCCTTCATTGATCCTTCAATCTTTCCTGACTTGTTTGCCCTTTGACTCTTTCCTTTATGTCTGCTCTTTCACTGTATTGCTGCTGTGCCTTTATCTTTATCCTCTTGTCTTTTCCTGTCTTACCTATTATTATTATAATTATACATTCTTATTGTACTGGATGCTCCACGCTGTGAGCTTGTACATCTGCTTGTAGTAGATCTGCTTCAGTTGTCATTCTACCCTGAAGTGACAGATTGAGTTCATTGGGCAGGTTGAATGTCGCACAAGTAAGCAAGTTTTGCAACCAAAGTTGCTCAAACATGCAAGTTAAGGGCGTGTGCCTTGATGTGGTTTATCATTTTTCACAGTCACGTTCACCTGATTTTTTTTATATAATAATTGTGTAACTGACATAAACGCGTGAGTCGGCATGACGGTTATGAATATTTATAGTGACCTTTTGCGCTGAGTGAAGACTTGAGTGAAATGATTAATCTCACTTTCCATATTGTATTTGGTCATTGTACAGATCATATTCTATGAGAGGGAAAAGGTGCTGGGTTGAGAGAATCAGAATAACCTTTAATGTCACATCACAAGTTTAGAGGTGTAAAACACAATTGCATCTGCGACATGGATAGTCCTGTGTGATATATACAGTGTGTATATATATATTATCACATACCAGACTTTATTTGCAATGGAGACATGAGGAAAGCTGTATCTTCCCTTGGAGTTGTACCGCAGCTTACCAATCAGCACAACTAAACTGCCAGTGGACGAGCTCCTTGATTAATGATTTTACCATGCAAAAAAATCCTCAAAACAACAAAGCTGCAATGATGTGGCAAAATGTATCTGGACGCAAAGGAAACAAAACACGCAGAAAACAGCTACCATGGATGGTTCACAGAACTGGTGTGTACTAAGAAAGGGGAGACATGCCAGAAACATTTCCGTGCCAACTCTGACTCTCTCCCCACACTGTTGAGGAATCCCAGTGGGAATGTGGACTACACCATTTTGTTAGCAGGGGGACAGTTCCTCATTCACAGTAATGTTAATATATTCATTTAAAGTGTTGATCAGATATTATTTTCTTGTCTTTGTGAAAAATAAGGATATGGGTATGAGGTAAACTAAGGTGGCACGTGACCTGGCATTCGTCGCTGCCGATGTGTTATACAATCGAGGGAAGGCAGATCAAGCCTGGGTGATTATATACGTGTGTGTGTGTGTGTGTGTGTGTGTGTGTGTGTGTGTGTGTGTGTGTGTGTGTGTGTGTGTGTGTGTGTGTGTGTGTGTGTGTGTGTGTGTGTGTGTGTGTGTGTGTGTGTGTGTGTGTGTGTGTGTGTGTGTGTGTGCGTGCATGGCCGGCGCGCCCATTAGGCAGAGTAGGCAGTTGCCTAGGGCGCCACTGGGGGGGGGGGGGGGCAAAAAATGGTGGCGCAGGGCCGGTGGCGCTGTGGCAGAAAACGGTGGCGCGGGGGGGGGGGGGGGGCGCCAGGAAAAATATTGCCTAGGGCGCCAAATTGCCTAGCACTTGCCCTGTGTGTGTGTGTGTGTGTGTATTATACTCCATCTTTGTCCTCTCTCTCTCTTAGTCTTTGCATACAAAGAAGGAAACTTCTCTCTGTTTAAATATCTCCCTCCAGACATAGAGGAACTGCAGCTCCTCTCTGTCACAACCACGTGTCAGTGAACCCTCGCCCTCTCTCATCTCGCTTTCTCTCTAACTTTACCTCTCTGTTCCCTCATAAGTTCTCTCGCTCACACTCTCTTTCTCTCTCCAGACTCCTAGGGTCACACTGTGACCTGCTCACTACTTAGTTTGCCTTTAACTTTCACTGTATTCTTCCCTCATTCCTCACCTTCTCGATCCTTTCTCTCTGTCTCTTTGCTTGCAGACTGCTGTGCTGGCGACGTGCAGCTGGTCACGGGTCAGTGGCCGTACTGTACCTCCCTTCACCTTCTGTAGTTTCTTCTGCATCTCTTTCTTTCCTTCTTTTTTGTATCCTCCAATCCCATTCTTTCATTTAGTTTTTCTCACCCTAGAGACACTGTGTTGCTGTGCTGTTGTTTAGCGAACCCCCTCTTTGCTGCAGGGCTTTCCTCTCCTCCATTTCTCCGCCTGCCCTCCTCCTCATCACCCCCCCACTCTCTCTCTCTCTCTCATTGTTTCATACCCCCCTTCACCTTCTTTTCTTTAACTCTCACTGTCTCTATTTTACATTTTATTGTGCATTTTATTTTGTATTTTGTATTTTTTTAATAACTTTTATTACTTTTGTTGCAGTAACTGTCTTATGTCTTTATCTTTATTTCTTTCTATCTTTCAATCTGACTAATTTTCTTTATTATTTTCTCCCTTTGGCACTCTGTCTATCCTTCATTTATCCCCTGCTCCTTCCTCTATCCACCTCTCCAGTGTCTCTTCTCCTACTCTTTCCTCCTCTCCTCTCCCCTCCATCTACATCTTCTTCCTCTACTCTCCATTCCCCTTTGTACAGTCAGTATGTTTCATTTATTTGTTTCTATCCCTCTCTCCATCCCCCTGCTCTCTCCATCTTACCTCCCCCCAGACTCCTTTATTTCAGTACAACCTGCCCTCTCTCCCTGAATAGCCATTTACCTTTACTTTATCACTCTGTTCCTTTTGTTGCCTCCAGTGAGGAAAGGTAAAGTAGATATCACACAAAATGACTCAGTAAGTCTTAAAGTATCTGATATTACCTATACTTAAGTTTTAAAAGGAATCTGATATTAAATGTACTTAAGTAATGAAAGTAAAAGTAAATGCTTTCAATAATAATAAAAAATATATGATAATAATCAGCCAGACTTCTCTCTCTCTCTGAGCTTTATTCATTTCCTACTGTATGGTACCGTCTTGCAGATGAAAGTGTTCAAATTAATAGAAATGCATTTATCATGACTAAGATTTTAGGGTGAATTTGAAAATGCTGAAATGTAATTCCCTCATGGCAGACAAACACAGTCCATAATAATTCACATTCGGTAAAGTATCTCTTAGATATGGTCATGGGTGATGATTGTTGTATCTACTACTGCAGATAGTAAGAACATACCGACCACCCAGCTCAACATGCAGACAGCATTAATTACTTGTTCAGTATTTTCTTTTTCAGTAATTGTACGTGGGGCTTGGGGAAATGTATTGGATTCAAAAGTATCCAATACAGTATTTCTTTAAAATTGTAGTGGACACAAATAAACATAGTTACTCAGGTACAGATCAGATCCTCAGAAAAAATACATAAGTCAATTAGATAAGTAGTTGTATTAGCCACCTCTAATTTCCATAGGTTGTGTTTTTCTGTCCCTCCTCTTTCTTTAATCATTCTTTTTGTGTCCTTAACTCCTCCTTATCTCTCCCTTCTCCCTCTCTCTTGCTTTCTTTCTCTCTCACACACACTGTTTCTCTCTCTGTCTCTCTCCATCCAGACTCCCTGGGGAACAGGTTGTATCTTCCCTCTGTTTGTAGCCGCGGGTCGGTTGCCTCTTTCCATCTTTCTCCTCCATCAAGACATCTCTCTTCTTCTCTTTCCTTCTCTCTCTCTCTCTCTTTTTCTCTGTCAGATCCTATAGGTGAATGAGGATGTGTCAGTCTCAGCCTGCCTTTCGTTCTATAATTCATTCACTCTTCTTCCCTGCGGTCTGTCCTCTGTGTTGTTCCATGTATCTACGTATGGAATAGCCTGGAATTGAATGGGTATCTGAGCTGTTTTATTGATGTGTCTCCCCGTTCTCTCAATATACTCCTCTCTCCCTTTCTTCCATCTCCTCTCCCTCTCTCTCTCACTCCTCTGACTCTCCTATCCCTCTCCCTCGCCCATTCCTCTCTCTTACTCCTTCACTTCCTCTCTCTCCTCTCCCTGTTTCTCAAACTCTGCCCCATGGATGTGCGTCAGATAGGCCTCATTTTTGTCCCTTGAATTCTTCCTCCATCTCTCTGTTCCTCTTTCCTTCTCCTCATGGAACTCATGGAACTTGCTCCATTATTCCCACAGGTCTCATTTATATAAAGATACATTTCTTAGAAACAACAGCATTAAAAAGACATCCATGGTGTTTCTGTATCAGTTCTATGTTTTGACGTTTTGATAGTCAAAAATGTGTATCCAAGTCCCTCAAGGCCAGTGTTCCCATAAACCATGATAGTGCTGTACTGGTATCCGTGAAACACATTTGCCTGTAAGGCTTTTAATAAATGAGCACTCTGCTTGGTTTAGTCTTTTTTCCTTTCATCTTTCTCCTTCATCCATCTCTCTTTCTTTCTCTCTTGATCCCTTTTTAGTTTTTAGTTGAATTAATTTGGGGAAGTGATAAAAGCACAGAATGATAAGTAACGTCATCAATCTCTGTCATTCTCTTATCTGTCTTGGATTCGCTCTCTCTCCATCACTTCTCTCCATCACCTCTCTCTCTCTCTCTCTCTCTCTCTCTCTCTCGCTCTCTCTGTCATCCTCATTCGCTTTATAATATCCTCAATCACTGTCTTTTTTTTAACCCCTCTTACTTTATTTTCTTTATCCATTACTCGCTGCCGTGTCTCTTTAGCTCTGCATAACATTGATCTCCATCCCTTTCAATCATTACATTTTCTCTCCATCAGTCTCTCTCTACCATCTCTCCCACCTTCTCTATCCATCACTCTCTTATCTTTTTTATTTATTCGTTTTATTTTGTTCTTAACTTTCAAATACAAATTATATTCTCATCTTCAATTTTCTTTATTGGCATGTATAAGGTCAGAAAGACTAACATTATTATTTCTATTTCCATTTCCATTTTGTGATCGTCCAAATGATTGAAGGCATCAGACTGAATCCTCTACAACATACTCGGTATCAGTAATCTATGTGTGAGCAGTTACAGTATATAACATTCTTGCTTCTCTCTTTTGGCATGTTGTCCATTGTCCAGAGCTTGTTGAAGTGGACTCTGTCCTGCAGTGCGGTCTTCCCTCACTGTGTTGCCGTTTGTCAGACTGGCCCTCGCTGCTGACTGAGGTTCCGGGGCTTCTACTGTCAGACTCAATGAGTCCCAGGGTTACGCAGTACTGTCTGGTCATCCTGTTACACCTAGCCCTGCAGCACGGAGACAGGTGATGACACACACACACACACACACACACACACACACACACACACACACACACACACACACACACACACACTCACAAAGTTTAAAGGATAGAACTCGCACATCGATCCATGGTTCCAAAAAAAAAAAAGCATGACAATATTTCGATCCGTGTTATATTTTAGTCAAGTCAGTTGACACATGCATGCGCGTACGGATGCACGAATGCATGCAAACATGCATGTACGCACGCACGCACACATACACACACGCACGCAAGGACATGCAATTGCCGACACCCATATAGACACTTTGCCCTCCAGCATAGTGACAAAACATACTGTATACAAACACAAGCACAAACACACACAATGCTGGGTACAATAGTCTTTGCCCTCAAGCATTGTGAGTACTGTGCACACAAAGACAGGAAGTCACACAGAAACTAAAAGTTTGAGCCCACTGGCATGGCCACTCAATACACTTAATTGTGTAGCATGTTAGCAAATAATATAAGTGTATGCACATTCTCGCAGAAACACACACACACACACACACACACACACACACACACACACACACACACACACACACACACACACACACACACACACACACACACACACACACACACACACACACAATGTATGTATAGACAGACAGTCAGACAGACATTTAAGTATACTTTGCCCTGAAACATGGTATGGAGACTAAACTACACAGACTCATGTTGGGTGGCCGTAGCTGATGGGTAGAGAGGCTGCCTGGGAAACAGAAGTTCCCCGGTTGTCCCTGAGAAAGACACTTAACCTGACATGCTTACTGTGCGTTCTCTTGTCTTGTATTTCCTTTGTCCTGCACTATGCAAGCACTGTTGAGGGTGTACTGTATAGTGTTGTACTGAATATTGTATATTTTGTCCATTACTGATGGTGTTTCTTTGAGTGTGATGTCTTTCAACCTGCTGTATCTACAATACTTTTTCTTGCCCTGTGTCTGTATATTAACTGCTGTGCTGCCTTTGGCGACTGACTTTCCTCCACGGGATCAATAAAGGTCTTATCTAATCGTAACCCCTAACTGCTTCCCGAGATGCTGCCCCCATAGCTGCCCACTGCTCCTGATACTTAGGATGTGTTAAATGCAGATACATCATTTCACTGTATATGCAACTATACAGTGACAAATACCGCAAAGGTTTACTATTAGACAACATGCACGCACACATGTGCGCCTGTGTGAGAGGAAATAACTCCTTGCCATGAGGTGGCAGTAGTCTGCAGTCTGCAGGAATCTGCAATGATATACTGGAAGGCTTTCAGAAGCATTGCTACAAAAAAGCAATAACAGGTGGAGCAGACAGACAGACAGACAGACAGACATTCGTACCCCTCCCCACTACTACCCAACTGAGTTGGAGGGTTGTGGCCTTGCGGAGTGACACCTCACTACCACCTATGGCCTTGTACACGCCGAACATACTACAACCGATTTTCGGCCACAGATGCTTATCGCCGACCCAATTCCGGCTTGTGGTGTACTGCACATGATTCAGGGAAATTCAATACACTTTGCTCTGAAGCATAGCGACAAGTAACATTGACCAAAATACATAAGGACTTTTTCTTGCCTGCGGACAGGGTCTGCGGACAGTGGACTTGTAGTTGTGATCATAGTACAATTTGCGTTTCCAGATGTGCATGCTTTCAAGCACCAGAGCAACACAGGTTGCCCCTCAAACAGAGCATCCATTTTTCTTTTCTAGCGCATGTGCAGTCAGTGTGCTTGTCCGCGCACAAAGCATACGTGCTATTAAAATCTGGGATGCACACGGATGTCCCCGTGGACATGAGCCGGTGATGAAATTAACGTCATATGACGAGGCTGTATGGACGTGGCTATGCGAACACAGCAAGTATAATTTGGCCTACATGATCCAGGGCCACTTTTTGCCCTCCAGCATGGTGACAAGTAATGCACACATATACCCTCACACACACACACGAATGCACGCGTATGCACGGACACACACACACACACACACACACACACACACACACACACACACACACACACACACACACACACACACATTCGCCTGGTACAGGCATGACGACGCGGTCTAGGATGCAGCACTATACTTTCTATTCATCAAGATGCCAGATATTATAGGCATTGGGATGTTTTGTGGGAGGTTCAAGGTCGTCCATCTTCTTAGAGTGATTATTGCTTGACTGTTTAGTTTTAATTATTTCTTGATTCTCTTGGCATGTCTTTTATTATGAACTATTAGCAGTATGTGTCCCCTTGTTGAAAGTACTGTATACTGTTACCTCCACCACTTCTTTTAATATACACTGCTTGTACTAATTTGCACCTGCTTTCTACAGGCAGAGAACTTACACACAAAACCGACCCTCATGAATTGCATGAGCATTAGTAAATCCAGCAGAATGTGTAATTAACTGTCAGATCTTCATTGTTTGCATTAGTGGTAAAACAATGTAACAGTTTTGAAAATAATCCTTTGTTTGCATATTTTTGTAAATGAAGATGCCCACTGGTTTCTCTAACTCGCCCACTGCTTCCAACAGCACAGTCATGACATGACCCATCCAGTCTGTACTGTTTAGGTACACATTTTATGACCATATAGATACGGCGGCTTGTTTGCATGCGTGCGTGCGTGCGTGCGTGCGTGCGTGCGTGCATGTGTGCGAAAAACAGAAAATGTACTGAGTGTGGTGAAGTATGGTAAGTGTGTATAGTTTCAATGTACAGATTATAGTTTTTTTGATATTATACTGCCTAGACTGATGATAGGTTCTTGGTTTACCTATGATCCTAGATTACTATTTCTATGCATTTGATATATTACCTTGTGTTTTCCTTGCTTACTGTAAATCGCTCTGGATTAAGAGCGTCTGCTAAGTGCCTACATTGTAAATTGTAAAGTTTGCTACATCAACAAGCCCCTCTAGCACTGTTCCTTGCTCTGCATGTGCGTTTGTGACTGTGTCTACTTTTGTGCCCACATGCACTTTGTGCCTGCCTAAATAGGTTTGTTGTGTATACTGTATGTGAGTGTTTGTTTACACTTGAATGTAAATGTTTCCCCAATTTTGTTAGCTTACGTTATCTCTCTCTCTCTCTCTCTCTCTCTCTCTCTCTCTCTCTCTCTCTCTCTGTGTGTTATCCAGGCTCCTCCCAGAGCAGACAGTATTCTCCAGTGTTGTCCAGCTGCTGTGTTCTGTCCAGGAGCAAGGTGACGGTGCCCTGCCTCCTGCTGTGCTCAGGTCTGCACTCTACCTGCTGACAATCACACAGGACAAGAGCCCCGACCTCCACTCGGTAATCACTTCATTTAACCCATTAAGACCTGAGGCCCATTCAACAAATGCCTTCTAAATTAGTAGTTCTCAAACTTTTTCATGTCAAGGACCCCCAAATTGAAATCACACATACAGAATTGATGGTGAAAAAAGTATTCGACTCCTCAAAGTTGTGGTTATGTAAAAACAGAACATCCATTTTTAAACAAGTACCAGTATACAGTACCAACACTGCATTTCACTACTGCATATTGTGCATGTACTTAAGGATATGTCTTGTGTTTGTCCTGAGCAGCAATCTTCCTAGCAACATTAGATTAGTTTATATGGCAATAAACCACAGTGGATAAACATTAGATCTGGAAAGTGTGTTGAGTTGAGTTGGCAGTCTTCCTCGCTGCAGTTGGATGGAATCATATTTTAAACATCAAGGCCATTCCAGGCACAGTATCAAAGCTTTATGGTCTAAGTGTGACAGACGATATGATGTGTTTAGATGTGAAAACCATATCAAACTGTCTGTAGAGGAGACTAATTAACTACGAAAATAAGGACTAGGCTCGCTTTGCAAACCGTTTGCAACACTTATGACTGTGTGTTTTATATAAGAGGTAAACATCTCTGGCAGGATCTTCTTTTGAGCATTTTTCACATGCTGCCACGCAGAGCAAATTATACTCCCTTCCTGTCAAGACACAGCATTTTATTCATCCATTTGAAGAATTATTATGTTGCAAAAACTTGCTCTGCAGTGATGGCTCTGCAACTTCTGTATGTATAAGCGGGTGTGTGTGTGTGTGTGTGTGTGTGTGTGTGTGTGTGTGTGTGTGTGTGTGTGTGTGTGTGTGTGTGTGTGTGTGTGTGTGTGTGTGTGTGTGTGTGTGTGTGTGCGCGTTTATATTTATATATACAGTATACTGTATATATATATATATACAGTATACTGTATATATATATATATACATACAGTATATATATATATATATATATATATATATATATACATACAGTATATATATATATACACACATTTTTACTATTTACTGTTTGAATATTGAAAAGGGAGAGAGATTACATCCTCTTGGAGAGATTTCCCTCAGTGAGTGATGCCTCTTATACTGTATAACTCTGGGGGCTTTCATAACATTCTGCTACATTGCAGCTTGGGAGGCATTCTACCCCTGTCTCACAGGAGGGCTGTAAAGACACTTAATCTCATACAACCAACTTTTTGAGTAAAGTGCTATCCATGCTTCTCCATTGTTAAAAGCTCTCTTGTTGATAACCTGTCGACCAACCAGCAGCCAGCATTTGACCAGTCTAGGGGCAGGCCGTCCAATGACCAGGAAGACCTGTACACTGCATTCAGTCTTTTCAGTCATTTTTAAATATCTGTAACAGTTACAAAGTCCACCATGTCTTGTAAAACTTTTAGATTCACGTTAAAATGTTACGTGTTGCGTACCCATTCATCCAGTCAGGACAGGGCAGGATATCCCAGCAATGGATTTGCATTGTGGCAGTGACTGTCCGACAGAGTGGCTTATTATTTTGGACATTATAGTGCTTGTACAACTTTATTTCTAGAGGAACCCCTCCATAAATTTGGCACGCTACTCCTCCCAAAGTTTTGCTGGCACACACACACAAATAGTTTTTGCCAAAAAAAACATGTTTTTTTTTAACAATCCCCTCCAGATTAATTATCTCTATGACTGCCAGAAATAAAAAATTGTTTGCTAAGCCTCTGCCAGCGATTTTCGAGTGTTTTCACTAACCTTAGAATATAATATATAACAGTCAAAGAGTTAAGCATTATCTCAGGAGTCATGTGACAAAGTAATTGGCATGCAAAATGTGTGGGAGGGGCCTATTTCTTGAAAACAAATCATAAACGGAATATTACTTATATTGTTGCGACATGGGTTCCTTCTTCACTGTAGCATCTGTTTAAACAGAAAAGCCTTATAACTAATCTTAAAACACCTGCTACTTCCAGGCTCCTTTGAACTGCATCAGCCAGACCCTGTGCTCCTACCAAAGCTTCTCCTCCATCTACACCCATCACCCTCCACTCCTGCACCTCATCTACCGCTACCCAGAACTGGCCCAGGGGTTGGGACAGCAGGTTCTGGAGCTGTGGTTGACCCACCACACAGAACCAGACCAGAACATGGTAGTAAGGATTAAGAATCCTGAGAAAAGTCTCAGTTCAGTCAGGATCTTTGAGAACTGTAACTGATGTGACTGGATGCCATTTTGACTGCTATCTAGTTTCTTACTTATCTCGTTCTGAATAGTTTTTTGATCACAAGCTTTTTTATATAGCAAGTAAATTGTTTTTTTAATTGAAAATCATAAATTGAACTCAAGCCAATTTTGGTTCCCTGCCCAGAATCAGTCGCCTAACCAAGAGATGGGGGAGAGAGCGAGCGAGAGCCTGACTGAAGACAAGGGGGAACAGCAGGATGACTTGGTCACCATGGAGCTGTTATCTTTGATAGAAAAGTACCCTGCTGCCATACTGAACCTGCTGGTGAGGGTGGGAAACCCCAAACAGGCACTGAGTTTTACCAAGCTGGGGCCAGATTCATGTGCATGGAGCAGTGCTGCTGAAATGTCTTCTTTCTTTAAGAAGACAAGAACATTTTGTTTATGAAATCTTTGGGGGTTTCATAGTGTTTTAGTAAATGCAATGGTATACTCATTTTGAAAACTCAAGAGAGTGTAAAATATAGCCTCATACATAGGTATTTTATTACACAAGTTAGTTAAACTAGCACTTGTGCATGTGTCTGTCTGTCTCGTTTTTTCCTGTCTGTCTGTCTACCTTCCACTCTCTCCTCCTGCTTGTCTGTTTGTCTGTAGGGCATGGTGTGTAGCAGGGAGTGTCTTTTGGCTAAGCAGGCGCTGGAGGTACTGGAAGTGTTCCTGCGGGATCGGAGGAGCTGTGAGGTCAGCATATGCACCCTGCTGAGACCAGCCCTGCTTCAGGCTCTACAAAGACTTTGTCTAGAGAGCAGCCAGGGAGCCGGACACTCACACAGTGCAGGAGGTGAGGACATATGTTGTGCTATACATAAACGCACACACACTATGATGTGTGCTAGATCACCTTTATTGTTCTAAAAGAAAAGTGAAAAAATGTTGCAACGTAAAAAGAAACAAAAAACGGAAGAAAAGGTTTCCACTTGAATACAAAGGTCCTTTCCTTTGGTGGAAGAAATCAAGGCCATTCAGTAGCACTTAATGTTCACTTCATATTTTAAGCTGTTTAGCTGATGTTCTTATCCAGACATATTTACAGCAAGTGCAGCAGTAGAAAGCAGCAAAAAGTAGTAGTTTAAAGTTGTGCATACCCTCTCCAAATGGTGGTGCTGCACAACCAATCAAGAGCTACAGTATATTGTAGAATATTCTGATAATACGGCTCGCCACATTATCAGCCCAAATTGACAGCGCAAATTAGCACGTCTCATGCTCCAATGATACTTGTGGCTATGTTTGCACAGATTATGCCCATATATGGAGATCATGTCGGCATTGTTCCAGTTCCAATTTTGTCTGCTCATTTCTTTGTGTCATCACTTCCAATTTAACTTGTTTAATCCTGTCTGAGTTCTCTATCCTGATTGGATCAAATTGATATTCTAACTCTATTCTTCTCTGAAAATGCATTTTCTGTTTAATAACGAGCTGGAGAGACGAGACTCCTGTTACTGAACAAACACTCTATAGCAACGAGTACAGTCAGAATTTAGAGCTATTTAACACACAACCAACACACAACACACACAACACAACATTTAACACACAACCAAAGAAAATCACTCGCTTTTTTATCATTCTAATTTGTCTGGGTAGTTTATAACATATTATCTGTGGTCTGACAAAAAATGTATACATAATACTGCTTATAGGCCTACTCATACTGGGTTAGGGTACTTCCTGTTTATGGGGTCTTTAGTACACTATCCTATACCTTCAACACTGCTGCCAACCTCTCAGCTTCTTTTCGGACAGTTTTACGATCAAAATTTACTGTAGACGGCAGGGTAGTAATCACTAATGCCTTAAAAATCCTGTGAGTCTTCGAGGGCTACAGAAGTCATTGCTGTAGTGTTATGTTGGTAGCTGCTGTCAGACAGCCCAGATATATCCATACCGAACAATTATGTTTCCAGTTTAGTTTAACGTACGGCAGTAATGATACTGAAAATCATCAGATTGTCTGTGTTATGATTCAGGATTACTGTGGATTGATTTGTGTCGACGGTCCATTATATTCCATTGAGACACAGGTACCTTTGATAGATTGTGGTACTGAGTGGAGTGTGCTTTTGAGGTGTGAGGCTGGCAATGTTTCTCTGCATTCAGTTTGCATACAGAGTTACAGTAACTCCATACAGCAGATGAAAACTCTTGATGAAATCATGTCTGTTCTGTTCAGCCCAAGTTGTGGGGTAGTCGAGACACGCACGCACGCACGCACGCACGCACGCACGCACTATACAAACTTATGCTAACATATACACACATACTGTACACACTAACACAGTTAACACCTACTGTACACATGCTCATGCACACACACGCACACGCACACGCACGCACGCACGCACACACACACACACACACACACACACACACACACACACACACACACACACACACACACACACACACACACACACACACACACACACACACAGTTTTCCCCCATAGCCTCCTACGCTGTGAGATGTAATAGAACAAATGTACACTGGCAGTCACCTTACTCTCTCCTCACACAGCAAACAGTAAAACAGTAACTCTATTAAGCCTTGGCTTCAGAAACAGACAGCCACAGTTTCAGAACCTAGACCATTTGAGCTCAGCCAATATCTTTTGATATTGGCTGAGAAGTTATTTTCGATTAGGTGTCTGCCTTTCTTTCAATAGAATCTTCTCTATCTTCTGGTCACCTCCATGTCAATAGATTACAGACTGCAGTGTAGCAGGCACTGGAGACAGTAGAGTTGAACCAGTCAGTTAATTGATAACATCTATTTATCTGATTACAGTAATCAAATCGGTCTAGTATGTATCATGTAAAAGTTTCTTAGATATGCTAATACAACTTCACCAAAATGTGAATACTTGTTTACCTTTCTTTTCTTTTTTTTCATATTATGAATTGTTTTTGACTACTGGTGAAAAAAAAATAAAAAATAAATCAACAGATTTATCAATTATTAAATGAATCATTAGTTGCAGCCCTGAGGCCAAGGCAAAACAGTTTTATTATTAAGATTACTGATCCTTATTATTCCTTGCTCACAATGGTAATTGCCATCAACAAATTCAATGAATCAATCAATTGCAATATATTTGGCTGGCCCTGCTTCTCTGAGACTATCGTACATTAAAACCAAGATCCTAGCAGTATTTCTCTACTGGATAAAACGTACAGTTTACAAAGATGCACAACAGCATTAATCTGTTCTGCCCTCTGTCTCTGCCAGTATAGCAAGGTTCTCATCTGCATTACTCCTATTAACATTATTATGATCCCATATTGATCTCAATGACACCTCTTTGGCACTTTCATATAATAAGCCCCACTCTCTCCACTCTCTTTCCCTATAGAGCACCGAAGGCCTGACGTCACTGCCAGTAGAGGGCGCTTTCCCGCAGGTTCATGGCTTTACTTTTTGTATTGATATCCTCATTGGGGAATCTTAGATCGCTTCATATAAGAACTGTGTTCCAAAAATAAACACACCACCCTGGGGATTTCAACACAAAAAATAAAGCCACAAACCCTGGAACAGCGCCCTCTACTGGCAGTGACGTCAGACTTCGGTGCTCTATTAACCTTTTTTACACAAAAATACCCTTCCTCGGTTCCGGTTTGGCGTTTGCCGTGAGAGGACATGCAGACCTGAGCTCTGACGGTTTGCCTCTCAGTCGCTGTTATTTTGCTTTTACTTGCTTTAAAACCTCAGTCATTTAGATAATAAATTAGACTGCATTGCTGGCCGTTGCATGGCAGGCTACAACTTAAGAGGGAAGACTATAATTTCATCTGATAAACCCAGCGATCCCGCACTGAGCGCTTCAGTAATGGCGTCGGACGGGAGCGGTGCTTCTTTGACCCTGGAGACAGTTTTAGAGGCGATACGTGACAGTAAAGAGGACTTGGCGAAACAAATTGATACTAAAACTACCAATATCCAAACTGCTCTTGCAAAGATCGAAGCTAACTTCTCAACACTCTCTGATCAAGTCGAAGCTATGGAAGGGAGGATTTCAGCTAATGAAGACGACATGTCCGACACGGTAAAACGTTTGGACAAGACGGAGACAGAGCTCAGAGCCGCGTTGGACAAGCTGGAAAATTTCGAGGATATCAGCAGAAGAAACAACATCAAACTGTTTAATATTCCAGAACAAGCTGAGGGTCAGGACGCCGCTTCTTTCATGGAACGAATCATCCCAGAGATCCTCAATCCTATCATATTCGACACCCCTATGACTGTGGAAAGAAGTCACCGCCTCGGGAAACCCGGTGATAAGATCAGGCCGCTGATTGTCAGATTTCTTAACAGCAAACACAGAGAAATTGTACTCCGCAGATCCAGGGAGATGAAGGAGGTTTTCTATGAAAATAGGAGAATTTACATTCATCCCGATTGCAGTGCTGCAACACAAAAGAAGAAGTCTGCATTCTTGCCAGTGAAGAAGGCCTTCAGAGAGAAGGGCATCCCCGACGTTGCTGTATTCCATCCCGGCAGACTCCGGGTTCAACATGGCGGTGCCTGCAAGTGGTTCAACACACCCGCCGAAGCCGAGGAGTATTTGGATAAATTGGATGATTAATCTTCATGAGGTATGAAAAGTTTGGACCCAATAATAGTGTAAAAGGGACAAGAACAAGCACAAGAGTTGCACCTTATGGCCTGAAAGAAATGGAGTAAGTTCTAACAGATTTCTATTACTATTTTTATTTTATTTTTACATTATTTTTTTATTTAACATTGCCGTAAATAATACTGTACTTGGTATTTTTTATTTATTTATGGTTACATTCTTTTTTGGATTTGATTAAGAGGATTTATTTTATTTATATTTAAGTTTTGTCATAAATAATGTGCAGAAGGCGGATTTTCTTTTTTTCTGGACTATATCAAGGATTACTACCCTACTGTTCTGTTGAGGAGTAAATGGTTGTACATGTTATGGCTTAATATTCTTTTTATCTTTTATGTGAAAACAATCTGCCACACATTTTTCTTTTTATTTGTCTTAAGACTGGATTGGTATTTTATAACCAAGCTTAACCACCCGGTCAGTATGATTTATTGCTATTGTATATACTAAATTTGTGGATTTTAGTTTTTTACCTATTTGTTATTTTTTATCTTTAGGACTTGCCGCTCTCGGACGATTATATATTATTTCTATTTTGACAGTAGGGCTATTGTGCTGTGTGTAGGGTTACATTATGATCTTATGTAGAGTTTGACTGATGTGCCCCCTTTTTCTTTGTTCATGCCCCTTAATCTTTCATTCTTTATTTGGGTCTCCAATTGATAATTATCTCTCTAGATTGTTTTCTCTTTTTTCTCTCTATCCCTTAAAATTCATGGAACGGTCAGCAATGAGTGTTTCGTTATGATTGATGTGTGAGATATACGCTCCCATCCATAGTCTTTTGGTTATGTTCAGTAACCTAATACTATTATTATTTTTTTCTTTGGGGATAATCCTTTGTTATTGTGCATTGCAGTTAAAATGAGCTGCAACATCGTGACAATGGCAAATTGCAACTCATTCTATTGCACTGTCCGATTAGGGCTTTTGATACTAGTAATACTGTGATTTCCCTTACCTCCCTTACTGTAATTTTAGTGACTTTAGCATTGGCTTATTTTACACATAACATGTTCTTCTTATTTCTCATCTTCCATTTGACCGCTACTTGGTAAAATATTCCTCTGGCGTGGTTTCCCCCAGCATATTTTTTGTGGACAGGGAGAGGTGGGGAGGGAAGCAACAGTTTGGCAGATTGTCACAATGGTGTTGAAAACAGCTGATGTAAGAGGGGGCCTTTGCTGATCAAGGGCGCCCTCGTGTGGACGTTTACACTTGGTGCGTTTGTAGCACAAAATATTCAGTATCTGTGGATTGGGAGCCTAGTTCATTTCCCAATTGTAATTTTTATATATATTTACATATATATATATATATTTTTTTTTTTTGGCTGAGGTTGATACTTTTGAAATGTATAGTGACTGTAGAGGTAACCTTCTTTTTTGGTTACTAGAGTAGCCCATGTACGTGTTGGTGTTTTTTGTTTTTGTTTTGTTTTGGGGATTTTTTGGTAGGGCTTCCTATGGGGTTTGGAATGGTCACATATTTTTCTCCCAAGTATTTTCTATTGACAGCAGCAATTTGCAGTTAAATATGTGCTGTTTATACAATGTTTATTTTCCATATTTCAATTCTATCTCGCTGCACTGTGCTCATGGTTGCAAATCTATCTTTATTAATATTCATTGAAATACCCAAATGACTAATCGACTAAATTGTATATCTTGGAATGTACGGGGAATCAATTCCCCAGTCAAGAGAAAAAAAATTATCACTTATTTAAAGAAATTGTCAACTAGTGTTGCTTTTATTCAAGAAACACACCTGACAGATTTGGAGCACATGAAGCTGAGGAGGGATTGGATTGGCCACGTCTTTTTTTCATCTTATGCATCTAATGCAAGAGGGGTTGCAGTACTCATAAACAAAAATATAACGTTTAAACTAAACTCAGTCCAAAAGGATAGAAATGGTAGATTTTTACTCATTGATTGTGTACTAAACACGAACAGAGTAACCTTGGTGAATATATATGGTCCTAATTATGATGACCCAGCTTTCTTTAACGACCTCCTTTTGAAGCTAGCAGAGGTCGAAGGTCACTGTCTCATTGGTGGTGATTACAACCTAGTTATCTCTCCGGCTATTGATAGATCGCAACCTAAGTCAATTGTACCCTCTAAAGCAGCCTCAATTTTGATCAACGGTATGAAGGAATTAGGGTTATGTGATATTTGGCGTGCTCGTAACCCTAATAATAAGGACTTCAGCTATTACAGCAGTGTACATAAATCTTATTCTAGGCTCGATATGTTCCTAGCCCCACGGAGTATACTCACTAAAGTGGAGAGCTGTTCATATTTAGCAGCTACTCTTTCTGATCATAATCCATTAAAATTAGTATGGGAATTAGAATCGGTGCACCCTCCCCCTTATAGATGGAGATTTAAGACATTTATGTTAAAAGACACAGAGTTCATTGCTTATATGAACATGCAAATTGATCAGTTCCTTGAGGCAAATTTAAATTCGGCTTCTCATGCAAACATTTGGGGAGCTCTCAAGGCTTTTATGCGCGGAGGCATTTTATCGTACAGTGCACATAAACTGAAGGAAAAAAGGGAAATCGTGTTAAAACTGGAAGAAGAAATTAGAGCACTAGAACAGCAACACTCTGAAACTAAACGAATAGATATATTCTACACCTTGAGTGCTAAGCGGATTCAATATGATAATCTATGCACAAATAAGGCTGAGGCTGCTTTAGCTAGGACCAATTATCATTACTATGAATATGGCAACAAAACAGGCAAACTTTTGGCGTGGCAGATAAAGAAGGAGGACTCGGATAGGATTATCCACTCTATAGTTACTGATGGGGGCAGAACCTTGACTAGTCCAAAAGAGATAAATGTGGAATTTAAAAACTTTTATGGGAATTTATATAAATCCGAGCTAGACCCCCACGATTCAGCAGCAGAGCGGTTTCTGGAGGGATTACCTCTTCCCCAAATTAGCTCTGAGGATAAAGATTGGTTGGATAGGGACATATCTGAGGGGGAGGTCCTTCTTGCTATGAAGTCCCTGCAAAACAATAAGGCCCCGGGACCTGACGGTTTCCCAATCGAATATTTTAAGACTTTTTCAGACAAACTGTTACTCCCCCTGACAAACATGGTCATAGAGGCACTGGATAACCAGACGTTGCCACGTACACTTGAAATGGCAACCATAACGCTGTTACCAAAACCTGATAAGGACAGACAAAAGTGTGGTTCTTACCGGCCCTTAAGTCTGTTAAATGCTGATTATAAGGTTATTTCAAAATTAATTGCAACTAGACTAGAGGTGGTTCTGCCTAAGGTAATTCATCCTGATCAAACAGGATTCATGAAGAACAGACAGGGGTCGGATAACGTTCGCCGTCTATTTCATATTGTGGACTTGGCTCAAAGGAATAGGGAGGCCATCTTGGTAGCGTCGCTCGATGCTGAGAAGGCGTTCGATCGAATTGAGCCTAGCTTCCTGTTTCATACGCTCAAAAAAATGAATTTTGGGGAAAAAATCTCAAATTGCATTAAAACTTTTTTTAAAGCTCCTAAGGCCCAAATTCTCACCAACGGTATCCTGTCTGATCCCTTCCTGCTTACAAGGGGGGTGAGACAGGGTTGCTGTGTCTCCCCCTTGCTGTTTTCCGTCGCCATTGAGCCTTTTGCCGTTGCAATTAGAACTAATAACGCCATTTCAGGCGTTAAAATTGGTACAGTTGAACATAAAATATCTTTATATGCTGACGATGTTTTGATCTACTTATCCGATCCGGCTGATTCGATTCCTCCTCTTTTTCATTGTCTACAGGAGTACAGTGCAGCTTCTGGATACAAAATAAACTTGACCAAGAGTGAGGTTCTACCTTTAAACGTGCAGGACTTGGATGTTAGGGCTCTTATTGCGCCATTGAAAGTTTGTCCTCATGGTTTTAAATACTTGGGTATTAATATCAGAAAAAGCCACGACAAGGTACTTAAAGACAATTACTCAAGTCTCCTGGAGAGAGTCAAATTGGACACTCAGAGGTGGATTGACTTACCATTATCTCTAATCGGTAGGGTGCATACTGTCAAGATGAACATTCTTTTTTTTTAACTCTATAATTTTTGTCCCACGATTTTGTAACCCACATTTTTTTCACCCAGTGCCAATTGCCTATGTAATCCTGGGCACTACCTACCCTCTGCCAGCCTAGGGAGAGCCCAAGCTGAAGCTCATGCCTCCTTCAATGCATGAGGAGCAAGCAGGCCGCTTCTTATCACCCGACAGGGGGGAGTTTCCCTGGTTGGACATAGCGCGTGGAAGGAACACGTTATTCCAACCAGTTCCCTTCTCCTCCATCAGGCGCCCCGGCTGACCAGGGGGAGGCAGTATAGTGACCAGGATTACTACATGTTTTTGTGAGGGTATTAACTACCCTAGAAGACACGGGGAGAACATGCAAACTCCACACAGAGTAGGCCCTTTCACCAACCCCACCTAGGGTATGGGCGCCGATGACGTGGAGGAGAGAACACGCCCCCAGCGCCCACAGCGTCCCTGGCGGGAATCGAACCCAGGACCTTCTAGCTGTGAGGCGACAGCGCTACCGACTGCGCCACCGTGCCCCCCTAAGATGAACATTCTGCCCAAGTTTATTTATCTATTCCAGTGTATCCCAATATCTGTTCCTAAGAAGTTCTTTAGCGAGCTCAACAAAACCGTCTCTGCCTTTTTATGGCGGAATAAAATTCCACGTGTAAAATTGAGTAGTCTACAGGCCCCCTATGATAGGGGAGGTCTTAATCTTCCTAATTTCAGGTGTTATTTCTTGGCCTCTCAATTTCGACCTCTATGGATATGGTTACATGCAGAGAATAGTGAGGTCAGATGGCTATCTTTAGAACAGAAGGAATTGGGCTCCACTCCTCTGAAGACGGTTCCTTTTTTGGGCTCGAGGAAGAACCTCTCTGTAATAACAAAGAATCCTATGGTGTTGTGCTCATTTGATGCTTGGCATGAATCGCACAAACTATTGGGATTAGACATTTCGTATATGAGAAGGACTCCGTTATGGGACAATCCTAACATCCCTCGCCCCATTGCTGATGGTATTTTAAGGAGTTGGTTCGACAAGGGGATCAGGACTGTCGGGGACTTGTATAGTAATAACGTATTTTCAAGCTTTCAGCAATTATCTTCTAAGTATGACTTGCCAAATCATAATCTTTTCAAATATCTCCAAATCAGGCACTGGGTCAGAGGAAACTGTATAGATTTCCCGGCTATCCCTAATAAATCACCCCTGGAGGATCATATGTTCAGCACGTTTATCTCCTCCACCAAGGGCTTAATCTCTTCCATATACAATATATTAAATAGGAATCTTTTGGTCTATAATAAATTATCCCTTAAACGCAAATGGGAAGCTGATTTGGAATGTACGTATGATGATGCTGATTGGCGTAACGTCTTAGAAAGAGCTCAGATAGTCCTGGTCTCTACGAAGCATAGACAAATGCAATTCAATATATTTCACAGGACTTATTTCACTCCTCTAATGTTACATAAGATTGATGGAAATATTTCTGCCATGTGCCAGAGGTGCAAGATAAATGAGGGTGATTTGACTCATATGCTGTGGAACTGTTCATATTTGGTTGACTTTTGGAAGTTCATTATAACCACTGTTTCGGATGTCATAGAGTCGGAGATACCGTTTGACCCCAGGATCTGGATATTGGGTGATGTCAGTTTAATTCGTGTAAACATTCACAAAAAATATTTTGTTTCACTTGCCAGCACGGCTGGAAAAAAAGTTATCCTTGTCAATTGGAAATCTGAAAATTCTCCATCTCAAAAGCATTGGTTGAATGAACTTTCCTCTTATTGTACTCCTGAGAAAATCCTGTACAATGTAAGGAGAAAACCCGAGACCTATGACAAAATTTGGGGCTCTTTTCTCGATGTTTTGCCTTCATTAACCCCTCTTGGTTGAGGTTGTAAGTTGCTGTTACTGCAAAGATTGTTGTGATGTTTTGTTGTGATGTCAATGATGTTTATTGTGCCATTCCGGGGTGGGGGGTGGGTTTGGGAGGGAGGGTTGCTTTTTCTGTCTTTTTGTTTTCTATTGTCTTTTTTCTTTTCTTGTTGTATAAAATGTAAAATGGATGGATGTACTTTGTACTCTGTCAATAAACAAATCTTTAAAAAAAAAAAAATACCCTTCCTCATCTTTTCATTGAGATTTGCGAATTACTAATGTATAATGGATACATTTGTAATTAGTAAGTAGTCAGGTTCAAGATGCTCTTTATTCCACTGAACCACACTTTGAGATTTACTTATGGTTTTAATGGTTATTTTCTGTATACAGCATTTCTTCTTATTTAAACCACAGGTTTTGGGCATGTCATTATCCTATATTAAAATTGGCTAATGGGAGGGCGGGCCAACCGGTGAGCGAGGGCTCGAGGACTCGAGGGAGTGCGTTGCCTGCCACCGAGTAGAGCAGATGTCCAGTTGTCCAGATCCAACTATCAATCAATATAAGGGACAGGGAGAGCAAGGAGGAAAAAAACGTGTCAAAGAGAGGCAAAAATCTAAGATATCTGCATACATACACACAGCATAGACCAGCAGGTACGGTATAGACATAAGGCAAAAAAAAGAAAAAGCTGAATCTGTCTTAAGAGATAAGACATAAGGTGCATAAGGTTAGACATAATGGTGGTAACACTTCGGTAGGTCCACATAGCAGCAATTATGTACATACGATTAGACATTAAGGTGCGAAAGAGCATTGACGCATTGTACATGAGATTAAGGTTAGAAAGGTTGTCAGGTTCACATGGAATGGTAGGTCACATAGAGAGGTAACTTTCACAGATAAAGTCCACATGGTAGAGCCAGAAGGAAATGGCCTGTCTGGTGATAGACTATTGGCTATTTGGTTGTCTCTTGGCATGGAAAGATTTGGGAAACCCTGATTTAAACCATACATTGAAGAGAGACATCATGTTGATGGTACAGAGAGAGGGGGCGATCACAGTATGTGGCCAGCTTATTATGTGATAGGGCCATCAGACATGTAATAGAGCACCACAGCAGTAATATGCCTGACTGTATTTGTGTGATTTCATCTTTCAAGATGTTTTCGGGTCCCATCTCTCTTTATGTTCTGATTCCGAAACCCTGGCCTGATTGTAAATCTTGTTACTGCTTCATTAGACAATCCACTGGAGTGGAACAGATAAAGAAAGTCGATGACTTGTGTCAGATCGTAAGCCGCATACGCAGTTGTGTCTATGCATCACTCACCTAGAGTTCCCCACTCATGTACTGCAGTGTAGGGGTCGCTCATTTCTACCTCTCTCCCTCCATTTCTCTCTCTCTCCCGCACCACAAACGTATCTTCTTCCCTCACTCCCACGCCTCCTTCTCTGCCTTTGCACAATCTTCTCTCTTCTCCTCCTCTTCAATTCTTCAGTATCATAACAGATAAAGAAAGCTGATGACTTGTGACAGATTGTAAGCTGAGTACACAGTTGTGTCCATACATTAATCACCTAGAGTTCCCCACTCATGTCATGTACCGGAGGGCCCAGTGGGTGCAGCGGCGCTCTGCCAGGTGATGTCACCAATTAGGAGGAATAATGAATTAAATCACACCTTGCGTTGTCGCCTGCACATGCTCAGAGCTCCATGGCAATATGTATAATTAGGGACCTCTACGCCACCAAGTGGATGATCCATCAGGATGGTCTTTGTAACGTTCTTTTAATAAAACCTAACTGTAATGTGTGTTGTCTTCTGGCCATATACAACATTAGAATGGACAAAGCACACAATGACCATTCAGCACAGCAGCTAGGGACTCACACCCAGCCCTATAGCCTTTGCCTGCACTCACTTATAAGGGCCAAGTGGGGTTTAGATAGCAGTTAGACTGGTACTGTATACACGTTCAAGCCACAAATTTGCATGAATATATTCTTTATATTAGTAGTGTGTTATTCAGTGGTCTCCTAGGGGAGGTGGTTTAATGTTATGCTCTACAGTGCTGCAAGCAGGACATTGAGTATGTAGATGACTGTTCTGCTTGATCTTCCTAGCTTCTTTTATCCCGTTAGAAGATTCCTTCTTTCCTTCCTCTCTTTTATATTCCTCTCTTTGCTACCTCCCTACTCACTCTCATATATACTGTATATGTACATATGTGTTTTTATGCTGTAAAACTGTCTATAGTTTATATTTCCTTGACCCCCTTTCTCTCTCTCTCTCTCTCTCTCTCTCTCTCTCTCTCTCTCTCTCTCTCTCTCTCTCTCTCTAGTGCAAGATCACTGCTGTTAGAAAATCGTAGGTGTGGTTGTTTTTCTCATCAGTAATTTCAGTGTCGGAGGCAGCGAGGCTCGATGATCACCGTGGTGATAAATCCAACCACCTCATTGGTCTTTTCTCAGAACTGCTGGCTCTGAGAACCTGCCATGAGGTGAAAGTGGGGCGTTGATTTAGTTAACCGTCAGCCGATGCTGCCTCTAACTAACTGCGTAGAGATTAGTGTTTTTTAGAAGCAGAAGTCACAGTTCGGATAGTGTCAGTTTGAACAATGTCCCCCGTTCGTTAAAGTTGTTGAAAAACTTTCTTTTGGAGAGTTGCGTTTCAGACTGAGTAATGAGGCGTAGGGAGATGCTAATTTAGGACAAGTCTCTTACCTGCTCTGCTTCAGTATCTCCATCTCTCTCAAACACCACCCCCGCTCCACTTTGTTTTTCACTCTCTATTATCTTCATTCTCCTAGTTTTAACCACTGTGCTTCTCTCTCTCCCTCTGTCCTTTAATAAACAGTTGAAAGTTAACAGTTGAAAACATTAATTGTAGGTGTGTTTCATTTAGGTGTTACTGTGTGACAGCATGAACAGCTCCTCTACAGTTAACGTCATGTTGGCACTCAAACATTATTATTATTATTTGCATTTATTTTTTATTTTATTTCAGTTAACTAAAATGTATTTTTTCCCCAATTCTAGTTTGTTATTTAATACGTTTTAGTTACCTTTAGTAACACAGATATGTTCCATCTCTTTTAAAGTTTAACATCGTGTCTCATCCTCCCCTCTCTCTCTCTAGTGGTGGACTCCCTCCCTCTGGTGTTGAGGTTGTTGTGTGTTATTCAGAGCAGTGACCCTTCCTCCTCCTCTTCCTCTGACAGTGAGATGGAAGGAACGCTCTTCAAATTGCTCTACCACGGTAAGGTCATCAGAAGTTAAAATGTCATGTCAAGAGTTCATGGCACTCACAACTCCTTCCCCCATACACACACACACTCGCACACGCACACGCACGCACACCCACACCCACACGCAACCATGCACACATACAAACTAACAGTTATGCAAATACTCCCTCATTAATAACAGACACAGACACACACTGGCACACATTCCATTATTCACAAACTCTCTCTCTCTCAGTAACCCTCTCCATTCCTCTCATTTTTCTTTTCCTCCCTCCTCACTCTCTCCTTCCCTCACCTTCCCTTCTTCTCTCTCCCTAAAGGTCAATTTATGCTATTTCTCTTCCTCCATCCCCCTCTCACCCTTCCTCTCCTCCTTTCTCGCTCTCTCTTCAGCACCTCAAACTCCTCTTCCCTCAGTTCCCCTAGTCCCTTTCTCCCTCTCCACAATATTCTCTCTCTCTTCCTCCTCTTTGATTCATCAGTATCGTCTCCATCATCATCAGAGTGACTCAGATACAAGCTTTAACAACTCATCTCCAGATGAAAGTGCTATCGCAATTTGATGTGCCTCACTTAATATCATCGTGACAAAGATAGAATGGTACCATACAGTACATTTACAATACAGAACAGTAGTACACAACAGTACAGTATAGTACAGAGTGGTAGACACAGAACATTCTTTTCATTCATTTGACTTGATTTATCTTATTTTAATGTCATGCACCAAAGGTGCCCAGCCCAAATGGATTTACAGGACACTACAGTACATATAATAATGGCAAAGGTGTACGATATGATAATATTTTATATAGATATGTTTTCCAAGCTTAATTTCATACAAACAAAACATTGTTTTTTTTTCACATGCCTTACATATAAATATAATATAAACATTATAAACAAAATACCAATGAGTACCAATGGGTCTACTTCTCAACTTACTTTCTATGGATAGACATGATTCTGTGGTATAATTATTCTTGATAAGGCAATATATCCTTAGTTTTTGTTTATACCATTATGTCAACAGACTATCTGTCTTTATACATGAGGAACATTTTATGTTACATAATGTATTACAGTACAAAACAGCGCAGCACGGTATGGTTCTCATTCAGGAGTTAAGAACAGAAAACATACACTCACACACACACACACACACACACACACACACACACACACACACACACACACACACACACACACACAACTACTTTTTTAGAGACGGATGGCTATATCGATTCCTCTATCCACAACTTTGGTCTCAAATAACATATCTCGAATACTACTGGCTGGGTTTCCATGGAATGTTTTGTTCATATTAACTTGCACACAAGTTCAAAATCTAATTGGTAGATTGCCATGAATCTCCCTGAATTCATGCATGCTTTCCGGAGAGGGGCCCCTACTAATTTTGGTGACCCAATTGCTTTTGCTCTAAAGGAGCCACTCTTAGGCCAAAATATCCAATTGCACACAAATTATCTCAAAATCTAATAGGCACATTGCCATGAAACTTGTTGAGCACATTCATGCTCCCTAGATGAACCCTACATATCTTTGTGACCTCCATTACCTATCCTGTAGTCTGGGAGTCTTCGGCTTGGATCCTGGACAACAGGGGCGCGGCCACTGAGTTCTGATTCAAATCAATAGCCAATGAAGAAAAGGGGGCGGGATCCACATGCAGTGGGTGTTGCATCTAAATAGGATCGACGGGAAGCAATTTCCCCTTGAGAAATTTCGGCCGCCATTGTTGTGTACTGCTGTTTGCCTCTCGTCTGACTTTTTAGACGAGTTGCACAGCTCTCAGACCGGTAAGAGGCGTGTCCCGCCCACAAATACCAGGGCTCTGGCCCAGAAGTTCCTCGCCAGAGCTGGCGAAAACTTCTGGGAACTCAGATTACCTATCCTGTTATACCGCCCTCAGGCCAAAATATCAACTTTTTACACAAGATATCTAATAGATATCTATAACAGTGTTTAGGTTGAACCCTACTACTTTTCATGACCCCATGGCTTTTCCTCCATTGCCACCCTTCAACCAATATCCAGTCAGATATAAGGAGCTGCGCAGAGCCAGACTCTAGAGGCTGCTAACTGGGCTTTTAAACTCGCCTCAGAGAACTCTGAAGAAGATGTCATGTGATGTGATGTGATGTTGAAATGTCAGTCCTGCAATGGAATAAGCCATTGTGAGTGTGAGATTTATTACAGTCCTGATTGAGTGCTCCCACTTTTCTTACCTTGAATTATTGCAAGTCTTTCTGAGCCGAGTGTTATTTTTATGTTTGTCACTGTGGTTCAGCACCCCGCCTGTCTCCCTTTTGTTTGTAGCGCAAAGGTAAACATGTGCACAAACTATATTTTCACCAGTCACACTTACAGTATATACACAGACAGTCACACTATTTTTCACTGTCTCTCTTCCAATGATGACCAGAATCACATATGTTACGGTCTGTCAACAGCTTCTAAGTTAGTCTATCTACTTCCTGTAAGTAGACTTGAAAAATAAAACCAGTGGTGACTGATCATATTAGTCAACTTATTTTGAAATCCGCCCTGTTTTAGAGGAACTCCGAGTCCGAGAGATATATGTTATGAAAACCAGCCTCTTGTGTCTTAAACAATGTACATACTTTGGAGCTTTCTCTTTGAACCTCATAGCAGTTCTGTGAATCATTAATTATGTCATTAATAATGTCAATTATGTCATGGTGAAGAGACAACCTTTACACTACTGTAGGAGAAAAAGGTTCACTCAGGTACACATTAATGTTTCGCGCATGGCCAATTTCTTTTTCTCTTTATTTTGCCTTGCACTATAACTACTGGATGTGTACAACGTTCAGTAGCATTACGCTCCGAACTGTAGCAACTTTACTACTACACACAGGCTGTGTGAA